>NC_086378.1:10980130-11283466 GCF_036588685.1 Mytilus trossulus
TACAAAATACAATCACATACAATTAAAGAAATAAATAAAACAACTGAAAATGAAATACAAATAGCAGTCATCTCAAGACAGAATGTAAACCAGCTCTAAATTCGAGACTACAAAAGTAGCAAAGCAGAAATTTAGACTTGCAGATCTCGCAAAATTTGTATGTATTAAAGAAAATTTCAGCAGTTAAGTGAGAATTCAATACACAGAACACGACTGGAGGACATGAAGCTATTGAGGCATGCACTAAAGGTAAAGAAGTTTTTTTTTTTTTTTTTTTTTTAAGATGTTAAGTTTGTCTAGCAATGAATAGCACTGGCATGTACATTCGACGACACCATACATATTGGAAAATCACAAAAAAATATTCGGACACAAATTAAGGAATACAAGACAAAATGTTCTGGTTCATTTTCAGCCGAAGCGTCCCCATCACTGCTTGAACCAATGTCTATGATTGAACATGACTCTTATATTCAATCCTATTAAAGAACAGTGAATGCAAGTCTGAACAAGTCATTGCTCAGCTCCTAATGTAGTGCTATCATGCAAATACATAGAAAATATTAGAACAACATCATGCGGTATATCGTGAAACACCTTTTTGTATCTATATCGATCTTTTAAATTTTCCATGGACCAGTATTCGTCAAATGATCGATAACTTCTTTAAGAATGGTTTATGGGTATTAGAAATTCAAATATCGACTCTACTAGTAGAAGCTGTGGTTGAACTATTTTGTCCTCCATCTGTTGATAAAATGGCTTTTTACTACAGCTGTTAATGACAAGGTTATTGACCCCACACCTAGTCCAACAACTGCAAAATCATATTTACATGGAACGGCAATTTCTATTTATTACACCCAAAAGTTGACAATGATGGAATTGAACATGGAAATAGACCAAGTTCAAGCAAGTATCTTCTATTCAATCTACCATACGCCGATATTAGACTTGGCTTCTTAAAGACTAAACATACACCCAAAATACCAGTAAAATTCAGGTCATCACAGTTGGTAAATAATAAAGCAATAGTGGTAAACCGCTGTTCCAAAGTCATGAATCGACTAAGAGAGAATAAATCCGGAATACAATCTAAAATCTAAGAGGAAACAGGTCAATTATAAGAGGAAAGCAACAGATAAGAACACTGAAGTGCAATAAAAACAAACCATAATGCAACATACATAGAAACAAACTATTAGATAACTACTGTCGTAAACACATTTAATGATCAAAATATTATGCAAATCATATGATGTTATCTTACTTTACCTAAAATTTTGCACCGATAAGTATTCAAGATTATAGACATTATATTAGACGTTTACTTAAAGAATAAAGGCCGGAACGAGAGGATAGGAAGGTGTTGGTGCTAGACGAAAAATTGTTGGTTCTGGTAAAAAGTAAAGGATCATTTGGAGTACTTTTTCAGTTTTTGTAGTTTTTCGCCTACAAAATTACTTCCTTGTTTTTTTGTTTTTTTTTAAACCTGATAAAAATGTTACTCAGTTTTTTTGTTTTTTTTTAAACCTGATAAAAATGTTACTCAAGGTGAACATGGTATATCAATACGGTCACTTCACAACTGTCCTCTTGTTATCCCGAATTAGCAAATATACAAACTTTGTCTATGCTAAGTATTCTTTTGTAAATGGTTGCAAGGAAGTAATATTTTAAGTAGTACTGTCACGGATGTATTAGCGTAGGAATAACAGCATAAAAAGACTAGGTGTGGACAAATTGTGGATAGGTTTTAGAAGGAATTAAAACTTTCGATGGCTTCCTGTACATGCCATATAAAATTTGTTGGGTCTTCATGTATCTGCTCTTCCTATTTCTCTCTATGCATTCAGTGAATGTGAATAAGTCTCGGCATCTCATGAGAAAAGAAAAAAGTTGGCTCAAACCGTGGTTCCAAGTCCTGAACACCAGGCTCAAACCGTGGTACCAAGTCCTGAACACCAGGCTCAAACCGTGGTACCAAGTCCTGAACACCTGGCTCAAACCGTGGTACCAAATCCTGAACACCAGGCTCAAACCGTGGTACCAAGTCCAGTGGTGCATAAAAGAATAACCTGGACAATGATAGTTTGAATTAAAAATGGACAGTCTTCATTACCTGACATCATCTTCGAGTCAGATTTTTTTTAAAACGTTGATGCAATAAATGTTGCTTAATGGGTATTGTGTGACTGTAATTGCTACCGATTTTGCCTTCTTTGTACGGGTTTATCAAGGTAATGTGATGATATAATTTCATGCAAAATGAGATCGTATATGGAATAAACCATAAAAAAAGAAGATGTGGTATGATTGCCAATTTGACAACTATCCACAAAAGACCAAAATGACACAGACATTAACAACTATAGGCCACCGTACGGCCTTCAACAATGAGCAAAGCCCATACCGCATAGTCAGCTATAATTATAATTTGTTACTACATCAGTGTTCTCACAAACAACGCTATATTGATGCGTCTTCCAAGTGCTCCACGAAACCTCTTTCCTGTCTGTTAACACACTTTTACCAGAAATCTACATTTTGATATGAGCGTCACTGATGAGTCTTATGTAGACGTAAAGCGCGTCTGGCGTACTAAATTTTATAATCCTGGTACCTTCGTTTAATAACTATTTACACCACTGAGTCGATGCCACTGCCGGTGGACGTTTCGTCCCCGAGGGTATCACCAGCCCAGTAGTCAACACTTTGGTGTTGACATGAATATCAATGGGGTCATTTTTATAAATTTCCTGTTTACAAAACTTTGAATTTTTCGAAAAACTAAGGATTTTCTTGTATCAGGCATAGATTACCTTAGCCGTATTTGGCACAATTTTTTGGAATTTTGGATCCTCAATGCTCTTCAACTTTTAACTTGTTTGGCTTTATAAATATTTTGATATGAGTGTCACTGATGAGTCTTATGTATACGAAACGCGCGTCTGGCGTACTGAATTTAATAATCCTGGTACCGTTGATAACTATTTGTTAGAATCGTAGTGATTCTTTACAAAATATGATGCATTCTTCTTAAGACAAGATACACTCATATCAACGTTGCACATTCTTTTTATGGAACAAAAAAATACCAATTATTTCAATTTGTCTTTTAGTTTTGAATAGGGAATACTTGTGTAAAGTTCAGAAAAGTCAAATGTTTTAAGAAGATGATATTATCAAAATGCTGGACTTTTTGATCGACAATATATTTGTTGAGTTTGGAGGATTCATATTTCAACAGACAATCGGTATTCAAATGGGTACTAATGTTGCACCCCTACTAGCCGATTTGTTTTTGTACTCGTATGAAGCAGAATTCATTCAGAAGCAGAATTCATTCAAACCCTTCTAAAAGACAAACAGAAAAATCACCTTGCAAAATTCTTGAATATATTGATAATGTCCTATAACTGAATAACCCATATTTCAGCTAATATTTGCATCCCATATATCCCAGCGAACAGATACTACTGTGATACAATGACTGATTCATATCTTGATGATCTTTTCCTCAAAATTGACACAGATGGACGACTTCACACGAAAATCTATGATAAACGGGACGATTTCAACTTCCCAATTATCAATTTCCCATTTCTGAGCAGTAACATACCCTCTACCCCTTCGTATGGTGTTTACATATCGCAATTGATACATTGTTCTCGTGCATGTTCACACTATACTAACTTCATATACAGGAGTGTGCTCCTAACGCAGAAACTACTCCAACAAAGTCAGTATGAGGAGGACAGATTAAAAATGACACTACGTAAATTGTATGGACACCATCACGAATTGGTTGATCCATACGATGTATATCTTTGTCCAAACTAACTATGGACATTCTTACCATGTGTTGGATTGTGGTTTGTCATTACGTCGTCTGATCTTTTTATTACCGAAAGTGACTTTTTCCCGAATGTGATTGTTTTGCTGAGTGTGGATTCGTATTGCTTTAAGACGTGGCACGGTACTTATCCATCCCAAACTAATGTGTTTGGTTTTGATGTTGTGTTTGTTGCCATCGTATTTTTTCAAATGTTTTAACGTTTGTAGTTGTAAATCGTATTTTTTCTGTTGTATTATTGTGTTGTATTGGGGGATAACTACTCATCCAGTTTATTTGGTAGATTTGATTTTGGATCAGCGAAATGTACACTATATATTTGGTTTGCAGTTTGATCAGAAGAAACAACCACAAAGCTAGATAATACAATTAATTATCTAATTACTACTTCAATTAAATATTAATTATTATTATAATTTTCACTGTTATTAATATACAAGACAAGACAAGACAATATTTTATTTAAGTCTCACCTCTTCATTATATAAAACATACAAACAGTTGATAAAACAAAATCATAAAACATACAAGAGCCACTCTAAAAAGAGTTATGAGAGACTATCTAAAAAGTATATACAGTATTTACATTAAAATTAGCTATATAAAATACATTTTCTCTTCAATAAAATGTCATTGCAGATTTTGGCAATATAAACGTACATATTTTCATCAGTGAATAAAAATATAAATTTATCGTCATCAGACAATTGCATAAAATTAACATTAAAAAGAGATGCTTGATAAAACAAATAATAACGCAAATCTTCATATAAAGGGCACTTCATTAAAAAATGTTTCTCATCTTCAATTAAAAGATTTTCATTACAAATACTGTTAAAAAAAATCCATTTTCAACTAGAAGACCTTCATACCTTCCAGTCTCAATTTTCAGAGGAGCAGTACCACTTCTAAATTTAGCAAAGGCACTCCTATATTTACCAGGTATAGTTTTTAATAAATAATTTTCTTCACCAAATTCATTTTTGAACAGTCTGTAAGTACGTAGTTTACTACGCTCGTTTGACATTAAATCAATATACCATTGCTCTTTGAATCTATTGAAACAGATATTGTCAATATTTTTTATAACATGTTTATCAATAATCAAATTAGTATTACAAAAATGTTCCATGTCAAGTTCTTTAAACTTTGTGTGTACTCTTAAATTCCAATTTTTCAGTCTATTATTGCATATATTGTTTGCCCATATAAAAACGTTTTTGTTTATTCTATTATCACATATTTTCGTAAATCTACTATAAGTTCTAAAAATACATGTCCATTGTTTTACAATACATGGCATCCAGCCCATATCACCATAAAGAGCTAAATTGGGTGTGTACTTTCCAACACCCATGAAAAAACGCATTGCCCTATTTTTTACAGCATTTATACAAGAGTATTCTTTACTTCCCCATATCGCAGCACCATATTCAATTACAGACATAACAAGAGTGTCAATGAGATAAAATATTGTCTTGTCTTGTCTTGTCTTGTCTGATCTTGAATTTCATCCAAATTCTCTTAATTTTCGGAACACGTTTTAGAAATTTATATGTGACATCACTTTGGGCGTTGCATTGACTATGGCTAACAGGGCTGTGATTAAGTAATGTATTTTATACTATAGCTAGTCACCATTTCAGTTTAATCATGTATATCTATTATATAATCATTTTATAAATTTACTGTTTGAAAAACTATGTATTATTCTTGATAACATTTATGTTTTGTCACAGGCGGACAACCCTTGCCTCACAACTTTTTGAACTTTTGGTCCTCGGCGATCTTCAACTTAGTAGTTGTTATGGCTTTCAGACTTTTTACATTTGAGCATAGTTTTGTGTGGACGTAGCGCGCGTCTGGTATATACAAATATTTGTTAACCTGTTACCTTTGGATGGCTATTATTTTTTTGTTTCTATGTCCTATATTTTCTCTCATTTATCTGTTTATTTATTGTAACCCTGTCGTGTAATGTTGTCATTTTAATGTTATAATTAGCACTGCCATTAAAGTGGGAGGTTTGGCATGCCACAAAACCAGGTTCAACCCACCATTTTTTCATAAAATGCCCTGTACCAAGTCAGGAAAATGGCCATTGTTACATTATAATAGTCCGTTTCTCTGTGTGTTACGTTTCGGTGTTGTGTCGTAGTTGTCTCTTATATTTGAACAGCGGTACACTACTGTTGCCTTTATTTTATACTATTGCAAGATGAAAGAGCTTTAAATTGTATGTACTCTAAAAAATCTTTGTATTTTTATAGTATCCATATTAAATTCACGCCACCTCTAGAATAAGCAGTTTCGCAATAACATTGAAGCCCGTTTTTGATTGCTGTTAAAATTGAAGTAAATAATTTAGAAAAGAGGTTTTGTTGAGCACTTGGAAGACCCATCAATATACCTTTGTTTTAGGACACTTATATAGTTTAGGTATCCAATACAGAGCTGAAAGATCCAATTCTTCATCTTTGATTGAAATTTCAAAGGAACCTAGAACATACCTATGGTAATCCAGTATGTCATCTTTGGTGTCGTGGGGTTATATGTTGAGTTTTCATGTTAATTGTCAATAACTAATTCATATATCGAGCAGTTTATGTAATGAGATTTACAGAAATATTCTGCTTCCAAAACTAAAAGGACAAACTGTAGGATTTGTTTCATAAAAATAATTGCCATCGAGGATACAAATATCTTGAGTAAGGGAGGGATAATTCGGAGCAGGGGAGGTCATCATATCGACTCCTCTTCTTGCTGATTTATTCATGATTCTGACTTCATGCAGGAGCTTCTTATGTTGATCGAAAGGGAAGAAGAAATGAGTAAACACACAAAAATTCTGAACTTCGAGGAAAATTTAACCAGATGCTCCGCAGGGCGTAGCTTTATACGACCGCAGAGGTTGAACCCTCCACGGTTGGGGCAAGTATGGACACAACATTCAAGCTGGATTCCGCTCTAAATTTGGATTGTGATTAAATAGTTGACACAGCATAGGTTTCTGACACAGAATGAATGTATTCAAATGAACTTAAAATTTTTTGTTTTCTCTTAGAGCAATTTAATATGCTGTTGAATATTAATCCTCTCAAAAAAATGTTTGAAGAAATTTTCTTTTTATTTATGAAATTCCAAATGAGAAAAATTTAACCCAATTTTTTATTCACATCCCCCTTTCCCTTATTCCAAAACTAATTTCAATTAAAATATTCTAATGGAGTTTGCAACAATTACTACTCATTTAAATACATGATGTAAAAAAACTGCTTGTTATCACTGAATGGTAAAGATTATTTAAATGTATCAGTTGGTAGTAAAAAGTGAATATACATTGTATATTGTATATAACAAAGATTTAAGTTGATTCTGGACAAAGAAAGATAACTCCAATTAAAAAAAATTCTTGCAGATATTTCTTGCTTACTATTCTGGACAAAGAAAGATAACTCTTAATTAAAAAAAAAATTGCTATTTCACAATATTGTGAAATTAGATATTTCTTGCCATTGCACAATACTGTGCAATTGAAAAGACTTGCTATTGCACAATACTTAATATAATAATTTTAGATCCTGATTTGGACCAACTTGAAAACTGGGCCCATAATCAAAAATCTAAGTACATGTTTAGATTCAGCATATCAAAGAGGCCCAAGAATTTAATTTTTGTTAAAATCAAACTTAGTTTAATTTTGGACCCTTTGCACTTTAATTTAGACCAATTTTAAAACTGGACCAAAAATTAAGAATCTACATACACAGTTAGATTTGGCATATCAAAGAACCCCAATTATTCAATTTTTGATGAAATCAAACAATGTTTAATTTTGGACCCCGATTTGGGCCAACTTGAAAACTGGGCCAATAATCAAAAATCTAAGTACATTTTTAGATTCAGCATATCAAAGAACCCCAAGGTTTCAATTTTTGTTAAAATCAAACTAAGTTTAATTTTGGACCCTTTGGACCTTAATGTAGACCAATTTGAAAACGGGACCAAAAATTAAGAATCTACATACACAGTTAGATTCGGCATATTAAAGAACCCCAATTATTCAATTTTGATGAAATCAAACAAAGTTTAATTTTGGACCCTTTGGGCCCCTTTTTCCTAAACTGTTGGGACCAAAACTTCAAAAATCAATACCAACCTTCCTTTTATAGTCATAAACCTTGTGTTTAAATTTCATAGATTTCTATTTACTTTAACTAAAGTTATTGTGCGAAAACCAAGAATAATGCTTATTTGGGCCCTTTTTTGGCCCCTAATTCCTAAACTGTTGAAAATAAAACTCCCAAAATCAATCCCAACCTTTATTTTGTGGTTATAAACCTTGTGTCAAAATTTCATAGATTTCTATTAACTTAAACTAAAGTTATAGGGCGAAAACCAAGAAAATGCTTATTTGGGCCCTTTTTGGCCCCTAATTCCTAAAATGTTGGGACCAAAACTCCCAAAATCAATACCAGCCTTCCTTTTATGGTCATAAACCTTGTGTTAAAATTTCATAGATTTCTATTCACTTTTACTAAAGTTAGAGTGCGAAAACTAAAAGTATTCGGACGACGACGACGACGACGCCAACGTGATAGCAATATACGACGAAAATTTTTTCAAAATTTGCGGTCGTATAAAAAGGAAAGGCCCTAATCAAATGGCAAAATTAAAAGCCGAAAGACATCGAACAAATAGATAACAACTGTCATATTCCTGACTTGATACAGGCATTTTCTCATGTAAAAAATGGAGGATTGGACCTGGTTTTATATCTAGCTAAACCTCTTACTTGTATGACAGTCAAAACAGATTCCATTATATTGACAACAATGCGTGAAAAAAACAAAGACACAATAGTAAACATGTCAAAAAATAGGGGTGCAGCAGTCATTATTGTGTCATAATCTTACTATCACTATAAAAACAAAGAAATGTAACCAAAAAAGAAACACAAGTAGTCATACATCAAATTTAACCTCATTTTTAATATAAGATCATTCTTTTAACTTCACGTTCCTTTATTTGTTGTCATAATTTAAATTTTGGTGACTATGGAGAATGCGTCTATCCCTTAAAACTTTAAGGATACAAAATATACAGTAAACTCTAATTCAAATCTTGACTTGCATCTAGAAACTGAAAATGAGGGTCGGTTGAGAACAAAACTTTACGACAAAAGATCGATTTCAGCTTTCATTTGTAATGTTAATTTCCATTTTTAAGAAGCAACATTCTAGTGTTCATATAGAGTACATATACCTTGATACAATATTCACGCCTTCATATAGAGTACATATATCTTGATACAATATTCCAGAGCTTGCATTACCTATCATGATTTCCTTAATTGAAGGTTGCTGCTTACAAGAAAAATATGACACCAATAGTTACAATCGGTGAAGATGATATCATCTCTTGGAAAATGTTACGGAAGTTGAGGATCAAGATATACTTTTCTAAAATGAAGACAGATATGTCCTATTTTACTCGACTGTGACCTAATTTAGACTTATCACCAGGTTTGGACTTACATGAGCAACATGACTGGTGCCACAAGTTCTGAAGGATTTATTTATACTTCCCAAGTACCTGAGTACCTGTGATTGAGTTCATGTTGGTAAGTCTTTAGTTTTTCTAAGGTGCGTTTTGTGTACTGTTGTTAGTCTTTTCATCGTAGTTTTTGTTTCATTTTGTCATGGCGTTATCAGTTGTATTTTTGTCTTGAATTTCTGTTTACAATTATATAATGAATATCTTTTGTATTTCAAAATCCCTGTTTACCTAGTTTTGGGATAACACTGAAATGTTTGTACATGGTTTTCCTACCAAATAAAAAGAGGAGTCGCTGTACAGGAACTCCATAACAACACACCAAGAGGAAAAGATGTATAGGGTATCCTTACCATCACTGGTCTGAAGGTGGAATATGTGTACAGGTCTCTGAGTCAACATGCACAAGTTTTTTTTAATGTGGTCAATAGACTGAAAATGAGAAAACAAATTACCTTGAACAGCAAACTTTTCCACAGATCAGAATGAAACAAACTATTTTTTTGGGTCCATCACTAAATATGTCTGCCAAAGGTGTAGGTCTGGTAAGGGCCGATTTTGGTCTATAATTTCAGGTTCATCTAACGAAAGATTGTTGACACTTTTTAAACACACAAGAGTCTATTTCATTTGATTCAATTAGTTTATGTGAAATTTTTTAACTGATTTAGTAATCAAAAATGCTCCGATTCAAGCTTAAATATGAACCAGATGCTCCACAGGGCGCAGCTTTATACAACCGCAGAGGTCGAACTCTGAACAATGTTTGTACCATGTCAGGAATATGACAATTGTTATCCATTAGTTTAATGTGTTTGAGCTTTTGATTTTGTCATTTGATTAGGAACTTTCCTTTTTGAATTTTCCTCTGAGTTCAGTATATTGTGATTTTACTCTTTACCCTGAAGATTAAAGTTACTATATGAACTTGTGACATAGGCGTGGTGTAAATGAAGTACTCCTGTATCCCTGATGGCTTACAATTTTTTTCTAAGCGTACCATAACTTTCAGAAGAACAATTACTGACATGTTACAAACAACATACATCCATACAGCTTTTATAAAGTTTATTTTATTTTATTACAATAAAACATTTATAATAAGTACAAAATTAATATGAACAAAAAAAAGAGAACTGTTCACATATGAAGTTACTGCATAGAAATAGAAGCAAAATAAGCTATTAACAAAACTAATTCATTATTGTCTTATAAGCTGAACAGTTTTACAAAATGTATAGGAAGACTTGCATAAAGGCATGGTGATATATTAGTCATTGAATTTAAAATGTGCGTCTCTTTAAATACATTTGAATCTCAAATTCAGAAAACATTCAATATGGATTAAGATTGTGTTATCAATAAGTGTCCCCTGTACTCTATAGATATCAAATATGCATTTACATTAGTTATTTCTTTTACATTTAATAAACTATTAGTATACTATGAGGTGTGCTGTCCAATAAAAGTACCAGAGTAACAGACAATGGGTCATATTGTATTATATATTTTTATTATTACAAATTTCTTACTTCATTTGCTTTAATATTTTACATTAATCAATTAAATCAAAATCAATCATATTATGTACTTTGTTTAACCTATTTTAATATACTTCACATTATGTTTGAAAATTATATTGTAATTTTTCTGCTCATTTTAAGCGCTGTGATTGGCAACTAAAATATTTGTTTGTTTGTTTGTTTGTTTTTGTTGGTATATAAGCTTAAGCTGTAAGAATTAATAAAGAAAAGACTGCTCTTATTCTATACAGGAGAATAAAATTTATAACAATTTATATTTTTTGTGAAAAATTTTTTGAAGAAGAAATATCCTCAATCATTTTTGAAATGCCTGTTTTAAAAAAGTATAAAGAAAATAACTTGCACATACAATTGCCTATGATATAAAATCACAATTGATCTCCTTTAATACTCACATGTTAAAAATAAGACATGAATGTCTAAGTTGGACTAATCATTTGTATATATATACATTCAGAACTTGGTAAGAAAGAAGGGGCAATGTGGTTATTTCATTTATATCCAAGTGTATAAACCATTAACACTGGATACCATGAAAACTTGCTATTTTGATTATCAAAGACCTATAAAAGAGTAACATGTGTGGTTGTTTTCTTATAAATATTTTTGTTGTTTATGCATACTAACTACAAATTTCAGTTTGACTAGACAAATATCTATTTTTATGAAAGCTCTTTTTCAGAGCATTTAAAACATGTCATAATGTATATAACTTTAATGGTAGAAATAAATGTGAAGATATTTTAATGACCAAGTGTGTGAATTACTATTTTCCTGAATTATATTTGGATTTCTTCAATTTTGATGATATTTTATCATTTTAACAAACAGTTAAGTTTTTTCCCCAAAAAGAAAAATTTGTAACTGCTCACATTCAAAACTTTTCATATTTTAAGATAAGTAACTCCTTTGTATTATTATTTTTCAATAAATTATTATGTTTAAAACAATAATAAGAGTTTTAAGCAAAAAGAAACAAAATAAGCCAAGCAGTTTGACTATATCATCTTTCACAACTACTACTTTTCTCAGCAAAATAAACATTGCATTTTTGGAGAAGTAAGCAGTTTTGTACAATGATATATATTTACATGATATTTGGATCCATACAATGAAAGTGTTATCATGACATATCTTCTTTGCTACGCTATACCTATATTCAAATACTAGTAGCATATAGGGATCTATTTTCCATTTTTGTTTTAATTTTAGTAATTCACTTTGATGATTCACAAAATGGTAATGAATGCAACCAAGATCATCATTGAAAGCAACAATCTTTGAATTTTGAAAATTAACTTTCCATTCAGAGAAATGAGTTGATTACCAGAAATATCAAAAATATAAATATAGGAGTAACTGAGGAAGATTTTAAATGTATATGAAGATATAAATACATGTATATGATAAATAATGATATATTTACATTTCCTGCCATTCAATATTGTGAGAAATAAAATAGACATACATGAGGTTTATGTAGTTTTTGTTACATGTGAAACCATTAAGACATAAGCTCAACAAAGTTCATACTTTTTTTTACAGGGCATTTGTGTTTTTTATTATACATTATGAAAAAGCCTGACAATGAAAGCTCAAAATATTTTTTTTTTTAATTGTCTACTGTCATTCCCTTATTATTCAATTTTAACAAAAAAAAAGAGGAAGCAATACTGGATAGTGGTGACATTTGCTGACTTGATAAGTGTCCCCTTCTCCTAAAATTATATTGCAAACTAGAATACAAGCTAATTGTAAAGACATTTAATAATCACAAAAAAGCTTTTTGCTAATATTCAAATTTATTTTTTTGACATTAAGACATGAATTGCATCATATATGATTCAAGACAGTAGAAATTGTGTTCTTTTTTTAAAGTCATCCCTCTTTCTTTGAAATTTTCACTCTATCCTGGACAATAAGCATAAAATACTCTTCACAATGTCACGAATTTTAAGTACATATCAAAATTATCTATAAACTTCATAGCTGATCTAAAACAATGTCAAAATCTTATTTTGACAAAGAATAAAGAATATTAATAAATACATTAAAACATACATTTATACAAAATATAAAAACAACACATATATCTTTGATGAAAAACATAAAAAGAATGTTTACATGGCCTTTATATAGACATACTTTGAAACTTTTCATTAAGGAAATGCAAAATGAGATGTACAATACTGGTCTAAAGGCTTTTCATGAAACACAAAAGTGGTATTTAACAATATTCAAAAGGTTTTAAAGTGGGTCTTTTTTAATCAAGGTTTAGTATTTTACTACATAGAAATACAAGCAAAAAAACCATTTTAAGGTACCAATTGTTAAGCGATATCTAAATATGGGACAATATTTCTAATAAACATATGCGTACCAATTTATAAATGTGAAGACATTTTTGCATTTTTATGCACAAAAATAGCACTTAATTCATTTTCTAAAATTATATCAACTATATCATATTTATTAAGAAACAGAATTATGCACTTTAGATTTTACAATGCAATCAAATTTTTAACAGGAATTTATTTTATTATGCTTATATTACATCACTAATGCATAAAATGATCCTTAATTATAGAAGTGGTGCTAGGTTTAGGAATTTCTTTGAATCCTTCATTAGCTTTTCAACTGTGTATGACCTACTTTAATGAAAGATTCCTTTCTAACACCAATGTTTGAGAACCTGGATAATCATTTCTAATCAAAACATTATTCTGACCATGTATACATCAATGTCTTTGGCCATCTTTAATACTATCTTCACTATAGAGTCCTTACTACATCTTTGCAGCAAAATTTCAGCACCTTTTGTTATTGTTTCTATGGTAATGTGAGCAATTTATCCATTTCCAACAAAACAAAACTGTTACCATAACAACCATTGCCAATGGAGATTCCTTTCCTAGATATATTATCATTTGCTGAAATAGCCTTTCTTTTCTTTCTTGTGTGAGCTGAAAAAATACAATAAAAAATAGAAATAAAAATAGAATAAAAAATCGGTCAAATGTACATTGATTGTTTCCTTTTTAAAGAAGATAGTACTTATAAATTTCAATTAAAACATAATATCCAACCGATCACAATTACTTAGTTTCAACATTCACAATCCCTTTTCTTTATCAAGTAATTAATTTTAGCCCAACAGCCTTTGCTGTATTTTTGTATATATCAAAATGACTTGTATTTATACCATTACTTGATTTCGGTAAATTTTCTAAGAATTTTGCTATTTTTAAAATATTTCAAAGGGCTCTGATTCTACACAGATGCAAAAAACAAAACCAAATCAGAAATAGAATCTAGAATGTTATAATCTTCTTCCTGTTAGTGACCAATGGTCAGTAATCATGTTATGAATTTCCATCATTGGTTATTTCTGAAAGAAAATTGTTATTTTCTTCATGCATAAACAAAAACCTCTATCCGTTCTAACAATTCTCTGTAAGCTGTTATCAATAATACAATAACTCACCTATTTAGAAACCACTAGTAGCAGTAACTTTCAGATTACAAACTCCAGAAAAACAAATAGAAACAAGTTCTATGTTAGGTTAATTCTAATATAATTCCCAAATTTCAAGTAGGTTAGTACATGTTTACTAAAGTAATCTTCCAGAAACAAAAATTGTTGCTATTTTCCTATTTAATAAGGGGTATTTTCTTGAAAGACAAAAGTGAAATTTGTCACTCTTAATTAAAATCTGTGTTAAGTGGTCCCTAACATTTCATTTTTCAAATGTTTTGGTGGTGTCTTACTCGGGTTATCACTCTTCAGATGAAAGTGAAAGCTGTGAAAATTGAACTGGGTCTAAACTAAGTGGTCAACAACAATACATTGCATTTCTAAATTTCAAATGATTTGATTTAGGTTTTCTCAAGTAATTTGTTAATGTTTGTGTCGTTTTGGTCTTTTGTGGATAGTTGTCTCATTGGCAATCATACCGCACCTTCTTTTTTATATAATTGTTCTGAATTAAAATTGGCTAGGTAAACCTTTTGTCTTATGAGTTGCTATGTGGGAAGACAAAAGTGAAATGGGTAAAATAGAACAGTTTACAAAAGTTCTACATTCAAAAGATTTGATAAATGCTGACTTATGAAAACATCTTGATACCTATTATGAGGTAAGACATGTACAGAGGTAAAAGTATCAGTTCTTGACAGTGGCATAAACATTTACCAGTTAACATAAATATTTTTTCAGAAAGCCAAGTTTCCTCTAATATCTACAAGGCAATTTTAAGGACATTCAAGCTTTGGTTGAATTTCCAACTGTAGATTGAGGTTGATCAATCTAATTAAAATTAAATCTCTCACTCGATCATTTTTTAATGCTTGGTCAAGTATTAAAAAATGAGCAAGTGAGAGATCTAATTTTCAAGCATTAAAAAATGAGCGAGTGAGAGATTTAATTTTAATTAGATTGGAGGTTGATACAAATGACAAAGACGTATTGTCAAAGTAGAGTTCTTCTTTATTGCTGTTGTTTGAGTAGTGGCTTACAGTTTGTGGTTTGATCTACCAAGATACAGTGACAGTTTTGGAAGGAAAAATCATATTACATTACATAACACAACAGACAAAATTGTTCTATACAGCTTTTATAAAGTCTGTTTTTTATTATTTTATTTTATTACAATAATACATTTATTAATGAGTACAAAATTAATATGACCAACAATAAAGCAATGTTCACATATGAAGATTCTGCATAGAAATTGAAGCAAAATGGAACAACTTAAAAAAAATCATTATTGTTTTAAGTTGACTGGTTTAATTACATATTCAGAAAGACTTGCATAAAATGTAAGATGATGAAATAGTTATTAAATTTGTATTACAGATTTATAATCAGATACCAGAAGTTGACATCTTTTATAAAATGAAATATCTAAACTGTAACATAACATTGATATTTTTACACCTTATACATGAGAAATATTTATTTTTTTGGGCACACGTATCTGTGCTTTAGATGCATAATAATTATAGAAAATATGGCCATTTCAAGGATACAGATACATCTGATTTTTTCTACAAACTACAATTTGACTAGACAAATAAAAAAGAAAGCTGTTCTCTGCAGTATTTTGCTGAATGTGAGTATTTAATAACTTTTAATTGAAAAAATAATCAAATAAATAAAATTATGAACACGTGTTTAACTAACTTTTCCTATAATAATTGGATTTCATCAATATTTTGAAGATATTTTGAATATCTTATAATTCAAAATGTGGCAACTTTTAGATTTTTCTTTAAAATTGAAAGAATGATACAACTTTAAAAAGTTTCAAGTTAACAGGTCAATATCAACTTTTGCAAAAAAAAATATCATTATTGAATTTCAAATCAAATGAAAATTATTGTTTTAAGTCAACTAATTTCTTACAAATATAATGATTCCAACTTAAACAAATAAAAACTTAAACAATCAAAAAGTGCTCAAAGCAGAAAACAATATAAGCCAAGCGATTTGACTGATTTTTCATACTGTTCTGCCTTAATCAATAACACAAATGCATACAAAGACTTGTAAGATGTTTTATACAATTATGTTCATTTACACGGAATTTCCCCCCATATAATGGAAACATCATGAAATATCTCATTTGATGTGAAGGCAAAAACTATACTATAGTACAAATGTATAAGAAACAAATTTAAACTTATGTTGCAATTTTTTTCTTCTGTCAATTTTGTTAAATTCACATGTAAAATGATAATTAATGCCTACAGCATTTCTTGAATTTTTATATGATTTTTTTAATCAAGTTATGAGATGTTCACTAAGAAATACCCCCCAAAAAAACCAATGAAACCCCAAAAGTTATCCAATTTAAGTGAATATATTAATATATGATAAATAACAATAATATAATTACAAATCCTGACATTCATTTGTAGGACACAAATATGTACATGGTGTTTATAATTTAGGCCAGATTTTATCTTAATATATGCATAAATATGTTTTGTACCCTTTTTGAGAAATCCAAGTTGTTAACAATTTCATTTTGTAAGTCTCTTTCTCCTTTTCAGAATCTTTTTACCAGTCTAGGACAATCAGCAAACAATATTTCAAAAAAATAAGTATTTATAGATTATCGTTGATTATCTCAACGAGATTGATTTTCTCGCTTGAGCCAGGGCAGCGAAAGCAAGAAAGGCAATCCCGTTGAGATGAACAATGATAATCTATTTATCGCTATTTTACCTATGGCAACGTTGTCAATTTCATGTCAATTTCGTTAGCAACATCACTTGCATGCTTAGTTTCTAGCAATAATTTTCCATCTCAAGGGAGTAGCATGATATCAAAATTATCACAAAAAAAGATCACAGGAAAAATGCACAAAAAAACCAATAAAATCATTATTATCTTTAAATTTTGTAGCTGATCAAAATCAATGTCAAACTAAAATTTTGACACAGAATGTTAATAACAATACACATTTGTACAAAATGGACAACAACACATATATCTTTTGATGACAAATATAAAACAAACAAGGGTAAAACTTAATGCCCCCTCCACTACAGTGGGAGCATAAAAATATTTGCATGGCCTTTATTTAGAAATACTTCGAAAATTGTCATGAAGGAAATGCTGGATGAAATGTAATCCAACACAAGACTGGTCAAAATGCTTTGCATGAATCACAAAGTCATGAAAGTGGTATTAAAACAATATCCAAAGTTTTTTTTTACTCAAGGTTTTAAATTGTATAACATACAGACAATAAAAGTTTTTTTTCAGGTAAAAAATGTTAAGGCAGCATTTAAATTGATAAAAAATGGACACTTATAAACATATGGGTATCAAATTATAAATGTTAAGAAAATTTGCATGGTGTTGACCACAAACAAAGCACAATAACTTTATTCCACAACTAGCTCAATAATTCAATAATCATTTTAAAAAATTGAATGATGAACTTAAAAATTTCATTGTTATTGAAGTAAACAATTTTTATTATGCTTATATAACACCACTAATGCATACAATTATCTTTGAAATACAAAAATGGTGCTAGATTGAGAAATGGCTTTGAATCTTTATCATTATGAAAATTATTAAATTAAACAGTTCTAGCCCAAAACAAAAGTTTGCCAGACCCAAGTTTGTTTGAGAGCATGAATAATTCAAAACAAATATACGGTTAATCTGACCATGCAAACATCAATGTCTTTGGCCATCTTTAATACTATCATCACAATATAATCCTTACTACATTCTTGCAGTAAAATTTCAGCACCTTTTGTTATTGTTTCTATGGCAATGTGAGCAATTCATTTCATTTCCAACAAAGCAATACTGTTACTTTAGCAAACACTGCCAATGTTGAGTCTCGTCATAGATAAACTGTCATTTACTAAAATAGCCTTTTTTTGTCTTTTTTGTGTGAGCTGAAATAAAATTAAACTTACAAATTAGTTGTTGTAAAGGTATCAATGCATGTTTAAACGAGAGTGTGTCCATGTAAATTATAATAACTACATTAGATGTCTGTTTCATTATTATATGTTATTTTGATTGGCTGACAGCCATCTCGCATTAATCTTCAATTCAAAATGAATAGCATGAATTCTTACAAACATGATGACACAGGTTTCCACAATGAAGTGCACAGGTAAATAAAAAGAAAAAAAATAGTAATTATGTTTCATGATCATAGCGAAAAATTTGACTATAAGCATTGAACGCTCCTTTTGTAATTTCATAGGGTTGTTAAAGCATTGACCGTGAACACATTTTAAGGCAAAATGTACTAGGGTCAACGCTTTTACACCCCAATGAATTTACAAATAGAAGCATTCAATTGTTAAATAAATTTCTTTTCCCAACTGCAATACACAAAATAAAGACAGCAGAATATTAACAACTTTTTTTAAAGAGCATTCACCAATTCTGATTGTGTATCTCTGTAATTTCGTCTTTTTAAGTTGATGTGGTGTCAAGCAAGCACCAATCATTTAGTTAACCAATGTGTCTCTGTCATATTTAAGTCTTTTGGTTATCTTTGTCATACTATTTCTTTGACATACTCTCTGCATCTTCTTACAAGTGAACAAAAAATATAGGTATTGTTTTACATTATCATTTGGGAGCCTTATATAGCCCACTATGGGCTTTGTTCATTGTTGAAGGCTGTATGGTGACCTATAGTTGTTAAATTTCCGTGTTATGTTGGTCTCTTGTGGATAGTTGCCTCATTGGCAATCATGCGGTTACCACATCTTCTTTTTGTTTTATTAATTTATCAACTTAACATTTCAAAATCAATTTATGCATACACTTTAGTACTTTCATCCATCTTAATATCATATCATTTGTATTCCTGAAATAATGGCTTTTAATGCTCTCATGTTAAGTAGTTGTAAAATATATAAACAGCATTAATTGAATCATTTATTTATAGATTATAATTAACAGCACTGCATATTAATTATGGTTAATGGGTTTAAAAATAATTTAAATAGAAATTTCAAATAAGAAAACTTGGTTAAACTGGAAATAATGCAGAATTAATTCTGCCCTGCAAGTTTAAACTGATAACACATTGTTCTTTTGACCTTTTTTCTATAAGGACTAAGGACTATAATCAGGCAATGCATATTCAATGTAACTTAAATAAGATTTAAGTTGATTTCTGGACGTGTGAGATGTATCCTTTGCCTTGTGTGAGGGAATAAGCAGGAAGAGATGAATATAAATCTGTGATGATCTGAGTAAAATAGTTTTTAACTAGTAGTTCATTCTATGTGTCTCAATAGTTTGCATGGAGCATGCAAAAAGGTAAATATTGTTTGAAAATCTCATTCAAAAGCAGTGGTGGATCCAGGAATTTTCATAAGTGGGGGCCCGCTCCTGTCACGCTTCAGTGATTCCCTATAATAGCAACCAATTTTTTTCCCAAAAAGGCACCCACTATTATATAGAAATCAAACTTCTGACACAGATAATGTCTCACTTGTATGTAATTTTGATTGTATGAAGAATATTAAAAACAAAGGTATACTAAAACATGTAGTAAACTATGCAAAACATTTGAAGTCAATGATCCATGACTGAAGGTGCATGGCTAAATAAACTCTGTGGAAATGTGAACTGCCAGTGCTAAGACACCTGCATATTAAATACCATTCCCTTGTCATGAGTGGTTCCCTTTACCTAAACACAAACTTTATAAGATGTAAATTCAACAAATTGTTCAGTCAATGAACCATGAATGATGGAATGGAACTGTATGATCTCCATGGATGTGCAACTGCATACCAAATAACAATGACCTACCACTAGTGGTTACCCTTAACTTGAACACTAATCACAAGTTTATACATAGTTAATGCTACCCTTACCAGAAACAGCACATCTCAGTCTCACCTTTGAAAGTTTGTCTAGACGAGACAAATAAATAAATAATGAATTATATAACTATTTGAATCTTGAATTAAGAAATTAAGAAATAAAGAGACTCCATGAAAATTGTATTCTACATCTCGAACCATAACAATCAACCCTTGTGTAGAAAACAAGTTCAGGTATTTGTCAAGCCCAGAGATTTTTTTTTTGATCAATGCATCTCTTTCCACTGATTAAAACTTGTCTCATTTGAAATCTTGGTTAACTCACTAAAATTTCAGTTTATCTATGACTATTTTATTAAGGTTGAAATATTGTGTAACAAAATATATTTCCTTAATTGATACAATTTGGTATAACAATAAGAATGCTAATACATTTGTACTTACTGTTTGTCAACACCATTGATGATAGACCACACAGAAAAGTTTGTTTGTGGAACACATTTTACCGCAGACAAAATCAGCTCAAATTAAAAGACCGAAGCGGAGAAAATCCATGCAAACAAACTTGTGTAAAAGAATTCATACTAGAATTCATCCATTAGGGGAAAAGGAGAAAATTAGATACTGTACTTTTATCTTCATAAGTATTTTAGAACTTTTTATTGGCTATTGTTGAATAAAGAAAAATTATAAAAGAAATTTTCTTTACTAAATCTATCAAGGCAGATGGTTTTGAATATTTTTTTGACTATGTCCAAACTAAATTTTCTACCAAATTATGTACCTTTTCTTTCCATTTTGAATTTGGGAATTGGGAATTGCTTACATATCACTCACCTTAAAGTTTGGTATTTTGTTTTTTATGAGCTTTTTTTTTTAAAGAACAACTCAAAATTGGATCAGGGTTTCTAAAAATGTTTTACACTGTCAAAAGACAGCAATTGATGGAAAGGTCTGTTAACCCTTTCCTCAATAATCACGCCTTTTGACCCCTATGTAGTGCCTTAGTTGAAAGGTCTTGTCTTTGAAAAAACTTTATCAGATTTAATAAAATTTGTATATAATATAAAAAGGATATTCATTTTCACAATACTTTAAACCTGATGATTTTTTTTTACTGAAAAAAAAAACCCCTATGCACATCAAGTATGTAAAAAATGATTCATGGAGGAAAGGGTCAAGCTGAAAAAGTGAGTGTCTCATTACATAGAATATGTTTGCAAGATAAGCAGTAGTGATTTATATATATATATGAATATATTGATGGACAGGTACTAGCAATGACCTACATGTCCCGCATACATATATGAGCTTTCAAAGGTAAAAAAACTAACATTGACAAATAGGCATGATATAACCAATGTTTGGTATAGTGGTATTTAGCTTACGAAAGTCTAATCAGCAACACATATTTTTAACAATATGGTGTATTTAATAAAGAAATCCAGCTCATGTTTTTAAAATAACTTTACAATACATTATTCTGAATTTTGAAAACAAATAATCATAAAATATAATAAGAAATAAATATAATTTAATAACATATACTGAAAAAAATTGTAAATTTAACTGTGGTTGGTATTATAAATAGAGTAAGATAATCTAATAATTTGTCAAAGATAGTTTTTTAACCTTGTAAAGACTCATGAGTATTAGCTTACTTTGCTGAGTATAAAAGCTACCAAACAAAAGTCCATTTATATTCATATAATAAGATATTACAGTTAATCTGAGTAGTAAACCTAATTTTGAGCCTACCTTGGCGAGTTTTTAATCATACTGTAAGATAGGTTATACATGTAATTGACAGAACAAAGACATAATTCAGAGCATATTATATATAACTCAACACTACAAACTTGTCTACCTGTTAACTACTCGTTTTCCTGTAGTTGAAGACATGTTTGTATCATGTGACCTGAAAGAGTTGTCAGAAATTGTCACTTTTCACACTTTCATTTATTTAGAGGTGAGTTTACAACATATGATTTTCCATCCGATTTTTTCCCAACCTTTAATGACATTTCCGATTAATCACACCATGTGAACAATAACATTAGAAGCATGTCATGTTTGGTTAATCCAAAGGAAAATAATATCGTGAGAACAGATGGCTGTACAAATTACCTGCGTGAAGGTATCAAATTGAATGAAAATCTAAACGTGCAAACCCTCCTTAACTTAGCTCACGTTTTTTATATCATTAACTTAAGATTGTCACTATAAAATTTCCTGAGCTTATTTGATTGTAATTATTGCATATTCAATTGATAAATCAATAAACAAATGTAAAATTTTATAACTAAACAGACTAAAAATATAATGGAAACTTTTTTGGGAGATTGCAATAAATAATATGCATTAAAGAGCATGCTTGATAAAATTATGTCAATAATAATTATAATACCAGAAAGAAGCAAAGCATGCTTTATGAAATGTTCCCACAGTTAAAGAAAAGGGCCTAAAACTATTACACTAAACTACATCAAAAAATTATAAAATTATTTCAACTTACTCTTTAATATTTTCATTTGATCCTGAAATTCCCATTGCTTCTTCCCAGGCTTTTTTCTCTTTTTGAAATTGTGTCCATTTATCATCCATTTCTTTTTGTTGTTGGTCTAAACTTTTCTTTGTGTGTTCTGATCTTCTTTGCAACTAAAACAAAACATTATATCAAAATACAATGAAAAGTCTATTTTCATCATTTGATATGAATTGCTGACAACCTTTATCGTTACAATTCTAAATTGATATGGCTTTACTACCAGTGCCCTGGGGTATGATAAGGCATTATTAAAACTTTTCATTTAAAATTACTAAATAATACAAAGTCCTTTAAACTGTCATAACATTTTTTAAAGTTTTATGTCAACTATGTTTATTTTTCATAATCCTAGAAAATACGCTAATCAATTATATAATTTTCCATCTTATTTTTCCAATTTCTATACATTTTTAAGATAAAAGGTACCCCAAACAATATTTTATCTTACATCTGCTTCTGATTCTTTAAGTTTTTGTTCTTTTTCTTTTACTTTAGTTTCGAAAACATGTTCCATTTCAGCCTCCATCTTCTTCATTTTAATATCATGGTCTCGTTTCTCCTCAGCCATTTGAGTTAATGGATCTCTGTAAAATCAAACAATGGTACTTTTATTTTTTACAGACACCTGAATATATAAGATATGGTAGTGATATGCATATTGAAGGTCAAAAGGATGCTACAGTTATAGAATCTTTGTCAGCATGCTAATGTACCCAACACACCAACATTTTCACTGGGCAAACAAAATCTCGTTATGTCCCAAGTTCAAAGACTTGTAGCTCCTAAATAAGTCAACTGATATTTTTTTTTGGTTTCAGAAGAGTTGCAATGACAGGAAGAGGACTGTCAGACAGACAGGTTAAAAACATTATACCAATTAGCTTGAGGTATAACTATGAAAAGTTTTAAATGTGAAAACTTAACCAAAACTAGATGTGTCAAAGCCACAGGAATGACCCCTTCCAAAAAAGTTGAAAATCCTGCAATTTCAATATAAACACATGTGGACACAAACATGATGGAAGTATCACTTATCAAAAATCAGCTCAAAATCTGGAGGGGAATAGAGAAAAAAATCTGTATAACTGTGATTTTCAATACTTTATCAAAGTCCAAAGCCCGTAACTTGAGCGAAAATTAGCTGAGCAGAAGGAAACTTAAGCTTGACCTATAACTCATCATGGTTAACTCACATACCAAAAATCAGCACAATATCTGAAAGCATTTAGAAAAAAAGTCCATATAACTGTGATTTTCAACAATTTCTCAAAGTCCAAAGCCCGTAATTTAGGCAAAAATTAGTGGAGCGGAACGAAATTTAAACTTGATATGTAACTCATGGTTAACTCACATACCAAAAATCAGCCCAATATCTGAATGCATTTAGAAAAAAAACTCTGTATAATGGTTTGTTGCAGAATGACGGAATGAAGGACAAGGGTAAAACTATATGGCACCGACAACTTCGTTGCGGGGCCATAAAAACACATACCACATAGAAAAATTGTATATTCATAGTATATTTGTTTGTGTACAGTTACTGATTTAGTATTATTTAGTTGACTATGCAGAAGGGCTTTGTTAATTGTTGAAGGCCATACACACAGTGACCTATAGCTGTTTATTTCTGTATCATTTGGTCTCATACCACATCTCCTTATTTATATTTATAATATGTCAGTTAAGATATAATCTTGTATATTGTGATGCGAATGTTATTGTGACTTACTTTGATAATGATCCTGGTTTAATTTTATTTCCATCCACTGAAGTAGGAGCTAGTTTGTTGTATCTAAAGTTCTCATAATGTACATTGTTTGTCACATCTTTAAGGTCTTGCATATGTTTTCTGCAATGTTATAAACATTTTCGTTAATACAAGTGAGTTTGAAAGTAAATTTATTATTGCCAATTTTGTAGAATTGATTAAAACGCAAGATTAATTATTGCAAATTCAGGAAAATCTGCATACAGTTATATGTATAATATATAGAAATGAGAGTTTTAATTATTGGGATACTCATTCAGTCACATAAACAAAAACCTTGCCATATTATTCCAATTTACAGTACATAAATGATGTATTTTTTGTTGGAGAGAGTAAATTAAGAAAATAAGGAAAATTATAGATATTTCTATATTTTTTTTTTTAAATAAACATGATAAAATGTATGGATTTCATTACCTTTTATATTGTTTTGAACCTTTTCAAATTGTAGGAGATACCCTTAATATATTCTATGCATACTTTATACAAAATCTTCATAGTTTTTAAAAGGGGACATAATCAGTATTGGAAATTAATAATGTCCATGAAATTTTTCAACTGTTTCTAATATACCTACCTGATTAGCATATTCCGTAATGCAATGAAGTCATTATGTTCTAAGTTTTCCACTGAAAAAAAGACAATTTTAATTAGACTTTGAACTCATCATCATGTCATTAAAAGGAGGTGTCAATATACTCATGGATGCCTCAATTATCAATGAAGCGGTTTTCACATAATTCTTTTTATAGAGGTTTATTTTAGTGGTTATAAATTTTCATTGATTGTGCAAAACTTGCATTTTGGTAGATATTTGATTTCAGGGTTTGCCAATCTCTGCATACAAAGCCTTACAGAAAATTTTGTAATCGTTGAACAGTTGAATTCATTGTTTATATGTTCCCACAAATTCCAGGGTAAATGGTTTTCAAGGAATAATTATAAATCCATAGTATCCATAATATATAAGCCTTATTAAAAGGTTTCAAACAAGATTTCACACATTTTTCACGAAATATTTTGTTGAAATACTGGCCTTTTACTGATACATATCTTCTGGTCTTTTCAGGATTTTTTTCTAACAAATATAATAACCCTTGAAGTACAGGATGAAGTTCTCTATAATACATACCTTCTACAATACCCCATGGATACTGTCGACCTCTGACCTTTTTTCCACCTGATTCTATTACTCTGTTGCTGCCTATGACTGCAAAAGGCACTCGGTCCTAAAGCAAAAAAAATAAATACAAAACTAGTAAATAACAAACATTTTCAAAGATAGTCTTCACTTTCTGGTGAGAATTGTTTTAATATCAAAGTCATCTTAAAATGATTTATAAAATTCAAAGATGCCTTTGTATCAAGATTAATTTCTGGCATTTCAAATTTTGAGCATCCTATCTTTTGTCTTTATATCTAACTTCTGTTTCAATAAATACCCTCATTTTTTTCTGTAGCTTGTTTTCCTCTTCATCATCACATTCAGGAAATTCATAAATCTTTATCTTGTGTTGAGCGATTTCATTCAATATCTATAAATAGAAAAGTAAACGAATAGATCAATATTCAAGATTTCACATATCTTTATTTTGTGTTGACCCCAATTTTATTCAATATCTAAAAATAGACAGATAAACAAAGATATATATATATATATTTAGAAATTCAATATCTATTTATAGACCAATAAGATCTGATGTTCCATTATTTTTTTAATTTTTCATTGGATTTTATTTATCTCCTGTACTGTCAACCCAGAAGTTGTAAATCTGTATTTTCAATGGGTTCAGTTTTCAACTTTATTGATTTTTAAAACAAAAGCATGTTTGCTGTATTTTTTCAAGGGTACCCATGTTCACTGGTACAATGAAAATGGTGAAATGAGAGTAGTATATTTCTGAAATTATGATTTTTAAACTCGACTTTTGAAATTGAAATTTCTTTAATGGGATTTGAATGATGCATATATATATAAAATTTATATTTAAATGTCTTACAGTTTTCTTGAATTCTCGACACTCATCGGGAGTTAAAGTGTCTGCCTTGGCTATAATGGGGATGATATTAACTTTATCGTGGAGACGTTTCATAAATTCTACATCTAATGGTTTTAATCTGAAAACAAAAATATAGAAAAAATATATTTTAATACTTAAAATATCATATTCTTATTATATAAAGCATAAAGGGGAGATTAAAGAAAAACAAGTTCCATGTCTGATCTGTGTTTTTGTTTGATGATTTTCTGCTTTGTATGGATGAGTTAATCTGATGAGTTAAACCCTTTTCAACTGATTTTATAATCTAGCGTTGTACCTAACAACCACACAGCATGAACGAAATACCGGACCATTTAAAAACTTCTCGATCCGTTCCCAAAAAATTACCAGATACGGAGAAAAATTTAGGAGAGATTTGGAAACAGAAGCAACCACAGAAACATACAAAGAATAAGCAGTCCATCACTGAAGATTTACATACCATACATAAGTACACAAAGTCAAAGTAATTCGGAATACCAGGCATTTTACCTAGAGAAAAAAGGAAGGAACCAGAACCAAGATGAACCACATAAACCACAAACCATGATTATAAAGAAAAGCTTCATCCACGCACATTTTATTAGTAAAGTTAATTTTTATGAACACATCTACCAAAATTTACAATTCCCAAAATTGCGGCGATCATACACTTCACCTTCTACCAACTCAATGGAAGCAGTACCTCCCTCAGAGCGAAGCCAGTTGAATTGGTACGGGATGGCCAATGGGGTGTTGTCCAATTTGGAAATGAACTGACATTTTATGAGCTACTTCCAACATTTCTACAATATTACCACTAAAAACCTCTATGAGGACCACTACACAGACGTGCAAGAATAGCAGATAACCACATCGTTAATAACTTTATTGACTAACTTTCTCTTTTAACTATACTAGATTCTTATTTTACTTTCACTTTCACTTTCTATTTATATCTATAACGTCGTCATAACAACCTCTATTGTTCGGCGAACCACACAACCGCAAAATTTGTACTTCACTTTTTGATTTCATGTATAATATTGTCCTGAAGACGCCACGCTTGTTGGCGAAACATGTCAACCACAATAAATTAATCACCATGCGGTAATTGATGGGTGTTGTTGTCTTTAATTTCCTTTATTTGATTTTATAATAGTTAGTTCTTATGGTATGTCTTTACACCACTGTCCCAGGTTAGGTGAGGGTTGACACCTTAAAACATGTTTATAACCCAACATTCTTTATGTGCCTGTCTCAAATTAGGAGCCTCTTTCTCAAAGATAAAGCCCATCATTAATTAACAAAAAAAGAAGTAAGAATATTTCATTTTTAAATTATATCTATACTTTCTCATAATCAATACTATAAAGTGTATAAAAATAATGCTGCAGTTGAACTATGATGTATGGATACATACCCGTGACCTGTAGGTGCAATGAAGTAACAACATACATGGACTCTTGTATCAGCATTTGTGATTCGGTTGACTCGTGACTCAGCATTTAAATATTCATCGTATTTGCTGTCTATATAGTCTATCACTGGCTGCCAACTACAAAACAAAGTTTTTAATATCAATCAACAGTTTTAAAAAAGATCTACATTTAATTAACACTTAAAGTGATTTGATTGAGTGCTTCTCTATCACTGCAGACTATAAAGACTAACTTTTCTGCTTTGTCTTGACATGACCTACTTTTAACATTTAATAAAAAAAAAATCAGGTTTTTCTTAGAGGCACAGTAATTTTCTCTCTGCGTGTACATCAAATATTGTAAAAGATTCTGATGATTTTTTTTAGTATACCTATTTTATATCCAAACATTCTTCATTAATTTTTTATGCTTCATTTGTATAGTGGTGGATTATTAACATCTATGCATATTGAGTTCCCAATAACTATACTCTTTAAACAGAAAAGTATCATTGTAAAAAACATGGGAGCTAACTCTTCTATTCTTGATATGAAATAATTTTATTTTGTAAAATATTGCATAACTTGCATTGCATTATAGATACAAGAGTGTAGAAACTAGAAAGATATCTTCATTTTCACACACAAGTATGATGCCAGAAACAGTCACATGACATTGCATGCAGCACAGGTTATCTCACACCAGCCTGGTGCCAGAAACAGTCACATGATGTAATATGCTGCAGAGGTTAGTCACATGATATAATATGTATCAGAGGTTATCTCCCTTATCACACAATGATAAATTGTGTTGTACATTCATATCTTTGTTGAAGCAATTAGAACATTCCTTGAGTTGTTAAGATAGGTACAAAATCTGTTTTGCAGAGAAACATTTTGGTAACATTCAACCATTTGTTTATTTAATATTTCTTAGGCAGGAACAACTAATTTGCAGGGTTTCACTTCTCCCTAACAGTAATGACTTAAACAGTTAACAGCAATCGTTTTACTTTGAACTCTGTACCAAAGTGGTTATGCTAGGTTCTTCTAAGAGTTATTTGAGCAATATGTTGGGTTTGAAGCTATTTTTGAAAGTGTTTATGCTTTTATAAAACATCATTTTTCAAATATTTTTGTTTGCTTTCAAAGATGTTCTTAAATTTACAGCAATCATAATACTTTGAACTTGGTATAGATAGGTTATGCTATGCTCTTCCCAATATAATGGGTTTTAAGCTATCTTTGAAATTGTTTATTCTTTCATAAAATATCATATAAATATCTGTGTAATCTTTCAAAGATGTTCTTTTTTTTTTAAAAGAGAACAGAAAACACAAAATAAATAGATATTACCAATACATGTCAAATGCTCAATGAAAAAATTGAGAATTCATATTTTTTTTCGTGGGTCAAATTGTCATGGATTAGAAAAATGGTATTTTTGCTGGTTTACCATAGCCTTGTAGAAGCCAGAAAATTTATACTTTGTTGAAAGTTTGAACTTGTGTTTTACATAAACACACATATTCAACGAAATTGGGAATCCAGGAATAATAATAAATCCACAGTCCATAACCTACCAGTTACTATTATCCACAGCATCACCAAACCCTGGTGTGTCTACTGTCGTTAACTTTAACTGTACTCCATTTTCTTTCAAAACTACTTGTGTTGTATCCACCTAAAAGTATAAATAATAATTATTATGTTTTGGGAGTTTCATACAAGACCAGGAAAACAAATCCAAAGGCTTTAATAACTTCTTTCTATCTGATGAGAATTACCTAAAATCAATATTTTATAATAACTAGACATTGTGGCTGATCCAGGGGGGGGGGTCTAAGCATTACATTTGAAGAGTTTAAGTATTTCATTGGCTCCTATAACTGTATCATTTGACTTAATCAATGAGTTTTTATCAATATTTTCTCACTTTAAATCCTTATTTTTAGGCCTTAAACTGAACATTAAGATACCAGGCCATAATAAATAATAGGTTTGTTTGCCCAAACGCTACCCACCCAGAAAAAAGCTATGAAGACTAATAAACATCTGATACTACAATTTATTTTTTTGAAAAAAAAAAGAAAATGCCTACCTACCTACCCACTGTCTCAACCTTTGGGTAGGGTTTGGGCAAACCAAAATATTTTTAAGTGTGGCCCCATGCATATTCTTTGAACTATTTGAGCTAAATCCTGATGTTTAATTTGGTCCCACAATTTGAACCCCTTCTGACCTATTTTCTTCTAACATTTCTGATTAGACCATCGGGTTCATATAAATTTATATTTGCTTTATTAATTGCTGCCATTAAATATTTTCTGAAGTTTTATATTAAAAGGATGTCATTAATGATCTTCTCTAGATTTATTCATGTTTATGTATTGCCTTTAATAGTAATTCTAGTTTTTCCTGTTAACTTCTGTACTTCATATTAATAATTTCTGTTTAAGTGAATAACATACATCTGTTTTGTGACTTGTAAAATATGTAGATGCACTTTTAAAGATAATAAACATATGTCATGCATACCTTTAAAATACATTAATGAAACAATGCAAACATGTTATAAATATGTTTTCATGGCATTGTAAAATAAATGTAAATACTGACATAATTGCACTTTTGAATGAGAACACCTTTTTTTCATGTAATAAGTATAAGAAGATGTGGTATGAGTGCCAATGAGACAACACTCAATATGGCACAATTTGTAAAAGTAAACCATTATAGGTCAAAGTAAAGTCTTCAATATGGACCCTTGTCTCACACGGAACAGCAAGCTATAAAGGACATTAATACATTAATATTCTGATTATGCCTGTTATGGGTCCACTGATGGAAATAAAATGTATCTTATTTTATTCTAATGCTTTCTGCCCGTAATTCCAAAAAGTGTTCTGTCCTTGCTTCAGAAAAATGAGTGTATGTAGTGCGTCATGTTTTCTTGTTGAACTTGTGAACGACCACATTGATTCATTAATGACTGAACAAGTTAGTCCTGTACCAGTGTGTGAATGACTCTTTTTTTTTATTTCATACATAATTTCATTATGCATTAATTAAATAATTTTAACAAGTTATTAATAATTTTACATGTCAGACCAAAATGATTGACACTTATGTACTTTTAGCTGAGAACAAAGAAAATTTTAGAAAAGACACTTAACCATCTTAACTTGCAACAAAATATCATGCATTCAATCATTTTTCATTTCTACATACAAAATATCATGATATAAATAAATCCATAAAAATTGGGTACAAAATTGTACATTATTTATAAAATTTGTTATGTCATAACTTAAAAACAATCTTTCTTTTCTTTTCGCGGAGACTATAGTTCAAACATCTAGAATCACTGGAGCATGGAAAATGTGAACCAATTCATTGTGGACTTACAAGAAGATAGAGCATTAATGTTGATGGACTACTATAACTATACTAAAACACAATAAATTTGTGTCTATGTTTTGATCTTAGTTACCTTAACAGTTTTCTGTATTCTGTGTGATGGTCCAGGATAATCACTACTATATAAGTCAGACAAAAATAATGAGTTGATCAGCGTTGATTTCCCAAGCCCTGATTCACCTGAAATGGAAAAAAGAAATAATAATTTCATGGACATTCAGCGCCAATATGTTATATTTCATTTATACAAATAAAAATCTTACATTTATAACGTTTTGAGTCCTAATTACAGACTTTGAATTAGATTTATCACTAAGGTTGTTCAAGCCATGAACAGCAAGACAGGTGCTTAGCTACATGTGGAACAGGATTTGTTTACACTTTGAAAGCACCTCAGATCACCAACAGATTTTCATTGGATTTTTAAACTGCACAGATATGTTTTTTTATGTGTTTTGTTGACTGTTGGTTGTCTACTTGCAGTTTTTGGTCATGGTTTATGTTGGTTGTCTACTTGCAGTTTTTGGTCATGGTTTATGTTGGTTGTCTACTTGCAGTTTTAGGTCATGGTTTATGTTGGTTGTCTACTTGCAGTTTTTGGTCATGGTTTATGTTGGTTGTCTACTTGCAGTTTTTGATCATGGTTTATGTTGGTTGTCTACTTGCAGTTTTTGGTCATGGTTTATGTTGGTTGTCTACTTGCAGTTTTAGGTCATGGTTTATGTTGGTTGTCTACTTGCAGTTTTAGGTCATGGTTTATGTTGGTTGTCTACTTGCAGTTTTAGGTCATGGTTTATGTTGATTGTCAATTTGTAGTTTTTGGTCATGGTTTATGTTGGTTCTCCTAGACTAATGATTTTTTTTTTTGTCCCTTTGGTATCTTTCCAATCTTTTTATTGTAGATGAAATACTCCAGTTCTATGCCTTCTATTCTATTCTATTATGTTTTTTGGGTTTTTTTACTAAGATTTTAGCTTTTTTGAAAACTTTAAAAAACATATTTGTCAAACATTATAAATGGAAGTTTTGAGTGTTTCTAAGAACATGCATTTCATTACAAAGAAAAATACTTCAAAACCTAAAAATTATATAAATGCTAAATGTTTCATATACATGTTTATCATAGGCGGATCCAGAGGGGGAAAATTTGGTTGCTTATAAAGGGAATCACTGAAGCGTGACTGGAGCAGGCCCCCTCTTAGGTCAGTCAGGGGGCCCCCCTTACAAGAAGTTCTGGATCCGCCACTGTTTATAACATACTATATTTAATAACATTTTGTTGAAGCCATTGAATATGATAAAGCTGTTTTACATAAATATCCTTGTTTAAGTTATAAGTCAAATACTTATGACTAGACTGAAGTAGTTTGTGGGTATTCTGAACACTCATGGTGAGGAGTGCTTTTCAAATTACTATAGATTTAAATATTTGTTTTGTAGAGTTTTAACATCGATAGTTCACATATTTCATACATGTATTTAAATTGTCATTTATTGTCAGCCTATAGGATGTTCACTATATGTTTCTTTTATATTTTGCAACCCCCTTTTTCAAGCATGATTCCCTAGAGATTGTTTTGCAGTTATTGGAAATAAAAATTATTATCATGTGGCGTGACTAATCATAATATCAATTCATATTATCAGTTTATTTTATTAGTATGGGTAGCAACTTCCTTGCCAGACCATTTTACTTTTTTCCTTATTGCTTTTCTCCCTAAATCAATATCTGTGTCATTTTCAATCATGTGTAATGTCTGTTTAAAGCAAGCTAATTCTGTTTATGTTGGATTTCCCATAAATAAAATCATTTTCTATTTCTGAAAGATCTCTTCCTGCAATTAATCCATTTACTCTTAGATAACCTAGAGACCCTTATTCTAAAGAAAGAAATTATACCTGGTTGTAAAGCTTCTACCAATTTATTATAAAATTCATTTTTTAACTAAGCACATATCTTATGAAATTCATTGTTTCAATGCACATTATTGTTAATATCAATATGAAATATTCTGAAGGAAGAATTACCAAGTCTTTATATTTTGTGAAGTCACAGGTTGGGAGATTAGTGGAAAAATGACAGTGACAAAATATGAAAAGTTTATTTATGTCTTTATGATGTATTTTGCAAACAAAATTAATGGTGGTTCATGTACGGATATCAACAAAAACTGTCCCGAAAACCTGTAGCTAGAATATAATGTATAGCAATATATACTTTAAATGAATATATATATATATATATATATATAACTGTCCAAAACTTGAAACAACTGTACAACTGTCCAAAACTGGACACAAATGTAAAACTGTGTAAAACTTGAATCACAACTGCCCAAAATATAGCCATACCCAGACAAACTACTTTAACTTTGACTAATATGTAAAATTTGTCAATGATTGTTTGTATTTCAAACTCCTGATGGAATCAGCCTATAGCTGCTTTTAAATATTCTTGACTGGCTTTTAACATGTGATTTCATGCCCACCCCATCCCCAACATTCATCTTTTAAAGTATCTGTGTATCTCACTACATTCAACTCTATGTTTATGTCTTTTAATATACTTCCACTTTGCTTCCTTGATCAAGTCAACATTTTCAAAATTTTTAAATTCCAGATCCAATCAAATTAAGTTCCCTTTTCTACCCCCTTTTTTACCATTACCCCAACCAAATATCTGCCCTCTTTGTATGACAACTATTTCTCGTCTCCTGATCTCATACTATTTCCAAAACTTTCATAAAAAGAGGAGATTTTAGTATTTAAGATTTTCAAACAAGTTTATTTATAATAGAATTGTTCAAATAAATATAAGATAATTATATATAACTAAAAAGCTTATTGTAAAAGAAGAGGGCAATCAGATTTGTTCATCAAGAGAAGAAGTTATGAAGTTTTTCATCAAAGGACCCATAAGTTATTATATAATTACATTCCAGTGTGCTTGTGATGTATAAGTAATATAAACATAGGTTAGCCAGCCACACTTTTACTATTGAACAATATAAACAATTTATATCTTAGAACAACACCTGGGGGAATTAAACTGGTCAAATCATCCTTCTAATTATACTCATTCCACACCAGGAATACAAATTGTCCTGTGTGTAGATGATTGTATATATATTGAATCTTAAATAGCATACATTGAAAATTAAATTTTTCATGTTTTAAATTTTCTTGTACAAAATTAGGTTTTACATCTTAATCATATCTTGCCAACAATTAAGACTTAGAGATAATGAACTTATCAGCTGTTTTCTATATATATTTTTTCTACAGCTGAGGTGACAACCTTTCAACCCTCCCTATGAAGGATGTATTAACTTATTGAAGTAAACAACCACTAGACCAAATTCTCTATAGACTAGCATGTTAACTGCTCCCTTCTTAACTGTGTAAGTCCCTGTTTATAGAAGTATCACCATCATTGCAGTAAAACTGGTCAAGTGCTCCATGTCCGGTTGGATTTTGTGAGGGTATATAAATACACAACCAATAGATATAGGAAGATGTGGTGTGAGTGCCAATGAGACAACTCTCCATCCAAATAACAATTTAAAAATTAAACCATTATAGGTTAAAGTACGGCCTTCAACACGGAGCCTTGGCTCACACCGAACAACAAGCTATAAAGGGCTAATTGTAATGAAGAGTGAAAATGTAATGCCATGTGTAGGGTGATTTCCAGTTTCTACATTATATTACCATTACAAACACTCTGGCGGGTTTGTTACAAGCATGTGGCAAGACAAAATATCCAACATCACTTTCCAGTGGCAGTCCAAATTTTCTGCCGTTCATTCCAGTCAACTTATCTTTGCAGAACCTACCACCTACTGTAACTACCAATATTTTAAACTTCAGGCAACTTAAATAATTCAAATATTTACAAAGATCTTGTCATATAAAGGACCCTTAAATAACTTTGGAATCTAGTAGTTTATTCTAGTGCAGGGTAATGGGTATGTTTGAAAAAACACTGATAACCATATGACAGCTAGATGACACTATGCACTCTTCAACTTTAGACAGGTGGTCCATACCAATAACCATATGACACCTAGATGACACTATGGACTCTTCAACTTTAGACAGGTGGTCCATACCAATAACCATATGACAGCTAGATGACACTATGGACTCTTCAACTTTAGACAGGTGGTCCATACCAATAACCATATGACACCTAGATGACACTATGGACTCTTCAACATGAGACAGGTGGTCCATACCAATAACCATATGACAGCTAGATGACACTATGCACTCTTCAACTTTAGACAGGTGGTCCATACCAATAACCATATGTAAATATCTAGAGCATCCAGGTTATGAATAAAATAAACAGAAGCTATGAAAGATCCGTCATAATACCAAAACTTCCCAAATAACAAAAACTCTCTGTTTGATGAAATCTGAAACCAACCATACACACTTCAGATGCTTACACTAAACCATTACTTTTACTATATACCCTCACTTAAATGCACATTATCATTTATATCAAATTAACTACATAAACTCTCACATAAATGAAGACTTTAAAATTACTACCATTAACTTTGTTTCTCACAAGAACAACAAAGAATGTATATGGATTGTCCTTACTGAAGACCAAGGCCTGGAATTGTCCATCACTTAAACACCAGAACCAACGCGTTTGAGATGGAAGATGGACATAAATATCTAGCAATCACCAAATGTGTTCAGAGATGAGACTGTTTGAACACCAGAATAGCAAAACCATTTACACTAGAGATGGGCACCTTTCAATCTAAATCATTACAACACAAAAATTGTTATGAAGAGGAATTTTAGTTTTTACTTTAACCTGTGCAAACTTTTTTAGTTTCAGGCAAAACATGCATCTCAAAATCAAATACTTTCGATGCACAACTGTGCTATTAAACAAAATTATTGAATTAAGTGAAAAAGAGAAGATTTGTGTAAATACTGATGAAATTATATAGTTATATAAAACATCTGGTTGGCAGCTGGTTCAAACATAGTACCGTTCATCAAGTAAATCATCTTCATAAGAAGAATGTTCTCAATCAGAACCAAATTCAATAACACATCATCAGAATTTTGGCACTGCAAAAAACCAGAGAAATTATATACTAGACTAATTAATTCAAAGTTTTAGGCAATCTTATTTTGAAAGTGAGCTGAGGGTATAAATGGAAGTTAATTTGTTGGAAGTAGCCATTTCAAAAGTGGAAATTTATAGTGATGGACACTCACAGCCAAAAACCTCTCACCAACATGAGATGAATAGAAGGTTGATTACCGTCAATATTATTTAAATATAGGTAGCTGTCCAAAACCGCTGGGCCCTTACTGGCTTTGCTTAGAGACCTAGTTTGTTTACTGAGAAATGTCATTTTGTTTATGAACTCATGAACATTTGCTTTCTTAACCTGAACTAGTCCATTCATAAAATGTAAAACGCAGTGACCTCATTTTTGTTTTATGTCATCATTACTAACCAGACTTCACATACAAGTTACTTATATACAAACATTTGTCCAGAATCATTCATGCATATAATATAGGTCAGGAATGGTTTGAGAATGTAGGTAATGTCAAATGTCAACATAATACATTCATGATTTAAGCCATCAGTTGTCTTAGGGTCACAGACTGAGACTGATATATTCAAGATCAGCAAGGAAAGTATCTGAAATTGATTAATAACTCTGTACTAGAGTAACCCTATTACCAACAGACTATAATTATGTTATCCAAGACATGTTCATTAATAAAAAAACATCCCTTTTGACCTACATTTATACCAAAACACAGCCTAAACAATTTTCTTTTTCACTAAAGGATGTTCGAGCTTCATAAATGAGGAATAAATGCAGACAAAATATTTTCCTATCTGCTTAAAAAACCCAGTCCTAGATCCATGCACAAGAAAGTGAAAATTTCATATCTTCTCTCAATTATAAAATGGTTAAGTAGTGCTATAAATCTGTCATTTCATACTGATAAGGCGACTGATAATATTACTTAACTAACAGATGTTTTAAACAAAAAATTCTAAAACTTTGAAAGTTTAAGGAAAATGCACAGGCGCATTTGGGATTGACCCTCCCCCTTTTTTCTAAATTTAAAAAAAAATAAAATTTGGGAATATTCTTTGATGTATTCTGCCTTTCAAGATTTATTTGAAAACTAATTATTTTTAAATATGTTTTTTAGATTATTTTAATCTTGCAATTTTTTGAAAAATTTTTTTTTTGTAAAAAAATCAAAATCACAGTTTATAATGAAAAAAAATATACTTTTCTTGATTGGTATTGTGTATTTCATTTGTATCCCTTTTTGCAACAATTATCACCTATAGATTGAGAAAGAAGCCATGTGGTGTCTGTGAACTAACATAATATAATTGATGTGACAGTTTAATTTGAAAATATGGTGTTTTCTAAGTGGTGCAGGAGATAAGTTCACTTTTTATTCAACATCATTTTGATGCAAATTCTTGGGCTTAGTTCATAGACTGAACCTTTCTACAGTGTCTAAATGTATTTAAATTGTATCTGTATAGAGTGTCTGTATTTGGAATTAAGTAACAGTTTGTTATAACAAATTGTATGTACTATGTAAACTACTTATCTAGTAAAGTTATGGGTTAAATATTTACTTTATATAAAGTGACAAGTGGATAAGGTCAAGTTTTAAACTTTTTATCACATTTAATCCTAATTAAAGTTTCAATGTACATTTTATCATAACATCCGCAAAAATGAAAATTAAAGGAAATTTAAAACTTTTAAAAATAAGATGATAGTTAAAGGGCTATCAAAAACTATAAAGAAGGATATGAATCAGTAAAATGACAACCTCTGTGATCCTCTTGTATTAGATTACCAATGCTGTTCCTGTAACTTATATCCTAAATTAGACAACATGCAATGTTAACTAATCTCAATCAATATTTATAAAAGACGCTAAAATCGTTTCCACTGAAAATTCTTCAGCATACTTATCCATACATATGTTGAATTGGAAAATTATTAATTTCAAAGCCAAAAAAAAAAAATGTGTGCCCATAAGAGACCATGACCACATCAAACTATTATATGTCAAGGTTCAATGAACCACAAAATCTGGGAGAAGGCACTAATTTGACCTTTTAATTTATAGCACACTGAGCATTAATTTTGAGTTAATTTTCAAACTCCTTGTAGGGAAATACATTGTCCAATTGTATTCAGGAATTCAAATACTTGCAAACAGCACATTCAAAAAGTGCACTTCAAGTAAAATAACAAATTGAAGTCTTGTTACAAATTTTGAAGAACGAAATCCTTTTATTACAGAACCTCTGCCAGTGTTAAATCTACAGCCAGTTTATAAGTTATTCCTTATTAACAGGAAGAGAATAGAGCACCAACTTCCTGTGTCCGTAAGTATTACCCGTTTGAAGTTTCTAATTAACATACTAATACCATACATGGTTATATTATAACTTTAATTTCCCTATTTCCAAACATTTCAATCAACTGGTCTATAAAAATAATGACAATTGTATTATTATTTTTTAATTTTTTTGGTGTCATTACAAACGATGGGAGTAAACTAGGACAGAAAGTTTGAGGGAAAATTTACAAAAATCTGATTGTTCAGTTTAAATTTAGGAGCAGTATACTGCATTGTTATTGAACTGACCTCAATATTTTACATTGACCTCAAAATGTTACATACAAAAAACAAACAATGTTTACCGAATTTTCTCTCTGTCCTTTTCTCTCTGTCCGCATTCCAAGTTCATTATATCACTTTACATTTTACTGAACAAAACACATTCAAAACACGAAAAGATAAAAACAATAACATTGAAACAATCTAACTAATAAGCCATTAGAGATTTCATTTACAAGTGGGTCTGGAGTCAAATTTTACTTTCATGATACAAGAGAAAACTTATTACTTCAATTATATAAATAAACTATATAAACTCTCAAGTAAATTCTGGGTGAAAATATACTGTACATACAGATGTAAATAGTAATGAAGCATGTATTTATACAGGTCTCACATTACATGGTGGCTGATTTGCTTTGGTTTACAGTAACTAAATGTTGTTTTTTTAATCTAACTTTTTTTGTTATACACATCAAGTTGAACATATGAATATAGATATAAGAAGATGTGGTATGAGTGCCAATGATACATCTCTCAATCAAAGTCACAATTTGTAAAAATAAACCAGTCTGTACAATTTCACAATTTTTGGAATTACTTGTCTTATTTTTTTTTTTAAATGGTCAGTTGTGTATTAGTCTAGACCAACACTGGACCGAATACAATTTAGTTTGGTCATCAGGTGTAAATATAATGGCCATAAGGTTTCACCTATTGGTCACTTGCACTGGACATTTTTATTAACTGATATTAACAGACAAATTGACATGATAGATATATCAATGGGCCTAGGGGTCTAACTGATCAATAAATATAATGTCAAAAATCACTTTCCACAAAATAGAAAAGCCTACCAGTTGACCATCTATGACTTGAGAGAGATTTTATCACAAATTGTGTGAAAAGTCATAAGTGTTTCTCGTTTCTCATTTTTTATATAGATTAGATTGTTGGTTTTCCTGTTTGAATGGTTCTAATCTAGGTTTTTTTTTGGCCCTTTATGGCTTGCTGTTCAGTGTGAGCCAAGGCTCCATGTTGAAAACCGTACTTTGAACTATAGTGGTTTACTATTATAAATTGTGACTTGGATGGAGAGTTGTATGTTTACTTTTCTGCATTTGCTAGAGGTATAGGGGGAGGGTTGAGATCTCATAAACATGTTTAACTCCACTTCAATTTTGCGTCTGTCCCAAGTCAGGAGCCTCTAGCCTTTGTTAGTCTTGTAATATTTTCAAATTTAGTTTCTTGTGTACAATTTGGAGTTTAGTATGGTTTTCACTATCACTGAACTAGTATATATATTTGTTTAGGGGCCAGCTGAAGGACGCCTCCAGGTGCAGGAATTTCTCGCTGCATTGAAGACCTGTTGGTGACCTTCTGCTGTTGTCTGCTCTATAGTCAGGTTGTTGTCTTATTGACATATAATTTCCATTCTCAATTTTATTGTTCGCACTCATACCACATCTTCTTATATCTTATAACATATTTTGTTTATTTAGATTCTCAAAAACTCAATGATCTTTACTTTATTTGTAACAATTGTTAAAAATGTCGATATAAAACTTTCTTCACATTTTGAGGATTTTTTCTATGACATTTCTAGTTTCTCTCACTTTCAGCATGATATATATGAAATCAAGTAGTTATCTTATATTCTTTAATCATCTATTCTGTCTGTCTCCCCCCACTCATTTTGGGGGGAGGGGGAATAATTTACAAATTCAACTTAATATTGAATGAAGAAACACTTACCAACTACCATAAGTGTGAATTCAAATCCTTTTTTAACAGATTTTCTATAAACTTGGTTCGGTAAATTAGCAAATCCAACATATCCTTCCAATTCTTTTGATCCTGCGTCTCCTCCTCCATGTTTTCTTTCTTTATGATGTTCTTTCTCTCTATCGTCATCTTTGGAAGCTACTGGTTCTCTAGTTCTTTCCTCTCGTCTTTCACGATCAGCTGCAAATCTTGCTGCTGGATCAAATTTTGGTGCATCTTTGAAAAATGCTTCCCGCTTTGCGTTTAACTGCAAAACAACAACATAGAAATAAATGAAAAACTTTAATAAAAAACAATTATTTTATTTACTGAATATAAACTGAAAGTTAATCACCACATTCTACCTAAAAATATTGTCATTGAAAATCTAAATTTGAGTGAAAGAAACTGATATAAACCATCTTGTACTATAAATCTTTTCTGATGACTATGTAAAAGTCCAAACTAAAATCAGTATGGTGATGTGACACTGATGTTTAGATTCAAACCCATTTGGGAAAATTATAGGTTACTAGACTTTTTTAGGGTGATATGTATGTTCATTTTTTTTGGCTGCTCTTTTGTTGGGTTATTTTGCATGAAAGAATTCATCAATTTGTACAAGCAGATAGTGCTATAACTTGACTCAGGTGAGTTCTTACACAGTTCAAAAGATGTGAATTGATACTCATTCATGTAATGTTGTTCTGATGTTGTGCTGTTATACCACTGTCACAGGTAAGGGAGGGTTGAACATCTTCCAACATATTCCGCCCACAGTATTCTGTATTTGCCCATTCAAATTCAAAAGAGCCTGTCATTCAAAAGTTGGAGTCTCAACAGTTGCTGTATATGATGTTTGTTCTTCTCTTGTAGATTTTTTTTTCAAAAGTCAAGTCATATGTTTTTCAGGTTTGATTTTTTTTACATTCATCATGAAACTTGCTACATGTACGCATTCATGGTTTTCCCATTGTTGAAGGTACAGTGACCTCATAATAATTGCTACCTTCTATGTCATTTGGTTTTTTTTGAAAGTTGTATCATTGTCAATCTGATTCATACTACATATTTTTTTTTCCATATGTAAAACAAATGTTTTCCTTACAAGTTCTATTGAAGAAATTACAAAAGAATTAAATTGATGTGGTAACAAACATTTGTTTTATCCTGGCAATATGAATAATCCACCAGTTTGGAACATATTATTACATAACTTTTCAAAAATACTTTCTACCTTAAAGACTACAGAATAATATACAAGATGTGGACAAACAGACAGGAGTACACAGTACATGCCCAATGTTTTCATTATAAGGGGGGGGGGGGGGGGATATGCCCTCTCCACTACTAATAGCAGTGACGCTGGTAGCCATTACAATGTACTTGAATCAGTCTGTTGTTGAGGAGCCTCTTCTAACACTTCATTACCCCTGATATATATAGAGAAATACTAGTGATTCATGTCTGATAGGAAAATCTATAGATCTCAAAGAATACATCTATTGTATCTACATCATAGGGAATACCTATCTATAGATTAACTCCAAGACAGTCTTAGAATACCTATAGATCTCATTCGGCATCCATTTCATCTAAATTATAAATGAAATACCTTTCTATAAATTAACTCCCAATATCAGTCTAAGAATATATATATATATATACATTGTGTATCTGTACTGTATCACATCTGCTGATGTGCTGTGATTTTGTAACGCTCACAGTTTTACGAGACTGACATACATGTAGACTCTAAGAATAACTCAGTGTTAACTTTTTACTAAACTGACATACATGTAGGCTCTAAGAATAACTCAGTGTTAACTTTTTATTAAACTGACATACATGTAGGCTCTAAGAATAACTCAGTGTTAACTTTTTAGAAGACTGACATACATGTAGGCTCTAATGATATCTCAGCTTTTACTTTTTAGAAGACTGACATACATGTAGGCTCTAAGAATAACTCAGCTTTTACTTTTTAGAAGACTGACATACATGCAGGCTCTAATGATAACTCAGCTTTTACAGTTTACACAACTAATGAAATATCTATTAACTAAATTTCAATTCAACTTTGAGTGGACACTTACAGGTGCTGTCCTGAACCTATTTTTAAAGAAACATTTTTCTAACCTTGTCCTAAAACCAATAGTCAATGGTCATAAATCATAAGATGTTTTGTTGACCAGGGACTGACCTTTAAAACAGCTGTGTTGTAAACCCTTTTGTAAATTGTTGTTACTTTGATTGTGTCACAAACCCATGAACCAAATATATACAACAGTTAAAACAACTATTTTTTTTTACATTTTTAGAATCAACAATTGACAGTTGTGTTACAGCTAGGGTACACCATTTAGAAAAAGAAGTTCAATTTTGAACACCATGACCCATATAAGTAAAGGATAAGGAAGTTCTATGATATCATGTAACCAAGAATTTTCTTAAAATTTCGTTTGTGTTAATCACATTTCAAATCTTGGGATGGTTAGCAAATCATAAAATGTAACAAAATGTAACACAACAGCAACCTTATTCAAGATTTTCTGAATTAATATAATATTGTAATAATCAAATTTAAGAAAGTAGGAATTTCGTGTGTATCTGCTATCAGTTAAGTAAGACAACAAAGTTGTTTTGTCTTATAATCAGAAGTAAATGCAAATAAATTGTGAAAAAAGTTTAATTGAAAGTTTACAATGATGACTTATGCATTCAACAAAAAAAAGCTCTGTTCAAATTGTGATATATAATAACACTGTATAACACCAAGAATAAAGGGTAAGTTATTGACATCATGATTTTTCAAAGATTTTAGTTAACAAAGAATAAAAATATAGGTCATAGTGACCTGTTTTTCACAGTACAAATGAAGATCATTTTTCTATATATAGAATCTTTCATGCAAAGTAGGGGTATACCAATTGTCATCAATATTGAAACACACTACAGCCAGGGTCCAGGGAAATACACAAGTTATTACCTATCAATAAAATTTGCAGTAAGTCCAACAGAAATTTATTTTTGGGAAATAGCGTCTACAATGACCTAGGCCAAAGTACTTCACCATTCAATCTGAGTAAAATCTGACAGATGGTCATTGCTGGACTACTGAGGAATGTTGATTACATTCTGACCACAATACAACATTTATTTAATAAGTTACTACATTCGTAGATTGTTTAATAAACTGATCAGAGGGGCTATAATGGATTTAACTGAATACCACCATCAAAGACTTGATTATGACTTTAGAATCTTCTGCCAATAAATTGAAACATGAATAGTAGGTCAAGTTGGCCTAGGTTGTAGGAAAATGAAATATTATCACTTTTCCCAATTTTAAGAAGGGTAACAAGAGAAATATTCTTTCACTTATTTTCAATTTTTTAAAATGGCAAAATCCATCATCTGTCAACAGAGTAATACAGATAAGGATTTTTCACAAATATTCTGCCATTACATTATAATTATTTTATAATTAAATAAGAAAACTTTTACAAACAAGGGGTCAATACTGATCCAGCTGTTAAGAAGTATCATGTTTTATTTATCAAGATAAATTGTTCACCTCTGTGTAAGGTCAACTAACCCTATCCATCATATGACATATATTTCTGAATAGGACATAACTGAGTTATAATATAAATATAAGTAGAAGATTTAGACCTACAAAACACATCAATAAATTTACATTCCAAACACAAATATAACACCTTTTTAAGACATGGGGCACCTGTTTAATGATAGGTATAACCCTTAACTGATGTATAGAATATAACTTCTCTTATGACACAGAAGTACACTATTGCCATAAAATAGGGGAGTGACCCATAGCTTTGTATCTTAAATTATTTCCTATTAAAGAAATTTAGTTTATTTTTAAATGTCTGTAAAATTAACATAAATTACGTTTTGTATTTTAAACGTGAAATTCTGTAAAAATGAACTAATTAACGAGTAATTAAATGATTTAGTTCTTACCTGAGTTGTCATATTGAACTATACATCCGATCTCACACAAAATATAAAACTGATTAAACGACCTTCACCCTCTCCTATACACAAAATGATTCACCCAACTTTACTCTCCATTCATAGTATAACAACTCCTTGGCACACTAAACCCAGAGACACACTAAACCAAGCAATATATTGAATTAAACAGGAAATAATAGTGTCTAGTCCTCGACCCTAATAAGGATGCTTTACTGAGTCAGCTAGGAAAGGAAAGTATTGATGTTCTGTCAGAACACTCTCATACAATGTCTCAAGGCTAATTGTTCTGATAGAAATATTACTTAATTTTCAATAGACAGGATCAATGAAACATCAATCTTAAGGGGTTTTGTTCATTCAGCCAAATAATCATTAAATTAAATCCATGTTCTCATGGATGTAAATAGAATGACTACAAACCAATGTATTACACAAATGTTTCTAGATAAAATAAACCTTTCACAGCCAATAATAACATTTGTAGGGGTTAATGATTGGTACAAAGAAACAGAATAGATATAACTGACTAAATGAGAATACCATATGTTCATGTGTGATGTAAAAAAAATGCTCCTACAAGTTAAACCTATGTTTCTCACGCCATTCAATATATATTCCTGGTCTATTAGTACCAACAAAACAATGTCATGGTAATTACCAACCTCAAACTATTGCAAGATAAATCTATAACTTTTTTTTTATTTCACTTTTTTATTTCATTATACTAATACCCAGTAATTACATAAACTTTTCCACTTTTTTTAAAATAAAAAAACAAGCTGTGCATGATTTTACTAAAAGGAGGTGTTTCATTCAGTATATTTTATTTGGGTTTTATTGTGTGTCTCAGCTATCATGTCATCAATTTAGAGCATAGGAAAACATCCTAATTTCAGACCCCCTCTCAAATCAAATTTATTTTTAAAGTACATCTTTTTCACTTATAATAATGTTTTCAAAAAACTTATAATATCGCACAAGGAGTTATTTTTTATCCTATACAGCTTAACGTTAGTATGAGGGTGTTAGTCTGACTGGGTGGATCACATTTACACCCAAGATATAATGGTGCATGAAAAAGGATAGATTTTAACAACTTAGCAGGGTTGTTCAGCAACTTGATCTTATTTTATAGTAAAGCATGATAATTTCAAGATCTACAATTACCTTTAATGATATCTTGGTGTAAGAATGTATAATTATTTATAAAATGATATAACTTTTCATCTCATCAAAGCTAGTATAGTCATTTCAGATAAATGTAAAAGGTAAATTCTAACTGGCCTGAAATGCAGTTCTAAAAATGTGAAGATGGCAATGATCTCTACTAGATGTATCCCAATACCAAATCAAAGTATTATGGAGTTCCTCGTTATATATTATCAATGTAGATGAGATTCATGAAATGTAGATTAGGTAGAAATGCATGGATTGGATTCTCACTCCAGTAAATATTACAATATGCAAAAAAGATTATCAAATATAGGGAAACTATTTTTCATCCGTAACATGCTGCTGTATGGCCCATGATGCATTCCATTCACATCTCACACTGCATGACATAAATAAAGGCAAAACATAACCATCTCAAGTGTGAAATGTTTGTTTCAGTGACCAATAATTGGTAGAAACAAATATACGCTTGTCTAGATTTACATCTCTTATTATTTGAAATAATTAAACCTGTCAGAATTAGAATTGTAAATGTAGTTTGATATGCATTCAAATGAAATATACAATAAAATTGAAAAAGGAAATGGGGAATGTGTCAAAGAGACAACAACCCAACCATAGAGCAGACAACAACCAAAGGCCACCAATGGGTCTTTAATGCAGAGAAAAACAATAATGATGTTGCCCCCTCTTGCATAGTTGTAAGGGATATAACTCAGGAAAGGTTATAATGAAGCTACCCAAAATTCATCAATTTTTCATTTGTAAAGGGGTATAACTCTAGATAGGCAAAAGTGATGCCACTAAAATTAAACTTGGATCTGTGTAAGCAATAACGTTTGGTTGTTGGCAAACTAAAATTAGAGAACAGAAACTAATTTAGGGATAAACAAATGGACATACAAATGGACAAGGTGAAACTTAATTCCCAGACTTCTTTTCAGCAAAACACTAAATCAATGAATGCTTGTCAATGTGACAACTTTAGGTGTAATACCACCAAATCATGGTACGTCACATCCGGTTGCATACGAAAGTAGGTCTAAAAAAATATTCCCTTGAATTTGACCGTTGTACATGTAGGTAATTAATCCTACATTTTATTGCAGTAAAACTATTTCTGTGTTATAAACATGTCTTGGGTATTTCAAAACACCATTATTTTTTATTTGTGATTTCTATAGAAAATTTTGTAATCTTGAGGTTATATGGTGACTAAACCTTGTAGACAGATAGAATAAGGGGAGAAATTTGATTGGTTAACTTCAAATGATGGTTATTTTCTTATATACAATGAAATGTTATGTGAAACTTTTTCTATAGAACTGGACAGGATAAAACTTTACTCATGCCAAGTATTTCTTTAGTTGAAACAAAGATAAATTCTGCACAATTTTTTGAAAAGTGCAAATTTAACAAAGACTAATAGGGGAAAATCAATGGTGGTATTACACCTATACAAAAGAGGCCTCATGATATAGATGATATCATAGATTGGCTGAAAACTCTCCTTGTACAACACCTTTATTTGTGTTATGATCCAGCTTTCAAATGTAGCATCAACAAGAAGACACACTTTCAAGAGTGATGAATTTCCATACCAAGTGTGTCATCTGGTGCAAAGAGAGTCATTTTTTAACCATTGTAGTATGATTGCACCATGTTTTGTATTTTTTTAAGGAAAAATTATGAAGTTCTCATATCAGGAAAAATTGGAAAAAATCCCCATACAACTACATGATAGCAGGTGGAAAATTTAAACATGTACCAAACAATCTTTCTTTAAGTCTAAGGGATCTGGGTTGAAAACTATAAGATAATTAAAATTACACTAACACAAAACTGGAACCATGTTTTGAAAATTTTTTCAATGGTATATATATGTATTCATGTTTTGAAAAAATTCTGGAAAATGACTAAAAGTCTAAAAAAAAAATGCAAAAATAATCTATATAGCAGGTGCACATTTCAATTAATCATGTGTGTATCTTTGAAGATTTAAAATTACATAATTTAGTTATGCACTTTTATACATTCATCCAACAAAACATCTCCCAACCATCACCATAATTTAGTCAGGTTTTGACCTTTTTCCAATATGGGCAACAATAATGTCATTATTATAATGCATTGCTAAAATTGTAATGATTATTTACCATGTTAATGAAACAATACCATTTGTTAGATCAAAGGGCAGTAACTCTGTTTATCAAAAATATCTGATGATAATGCAATTTCCTGTAGGAACTCCTGTTACAGCTAAAACTGTGCCACTTTAACAATGAAGTTTTTATAGTAAAAAAAATATACCCTGAATGGAAAGATCACATGCATGCACTTGTATTTTTTGCAAGGGTCAAAACAGGACTGTTGGGAATATTCTTTGATATTTGTAGGCCCTCAGTATCTTAAGAGTTTAAAACTACACAGTCACTAAAATTATGCACTAAGCCTCTCTTTCCTTTGAGTATACATCCCAATAAGGTCTGGCAGAAATTTTAATAACGATTTTTTGTTGAGGGACCATTCATATCATATAAAAATATGTCTTCCTCCATAAAAACTATGAAATTTATAAAACAACTGCTTATCTCAAGAGCAAAGTGACTCATCAGACATTTACATTCCTCTCAATTTATATTTCATGTTGGGGTTTTTCAGTTGTATTTGTATTTTTATTTTTATGTGAATTGTCTATTGCAATTGTGTGAAAATCAATGTACTGATTATGCCTATAATGGGTCCTCTATTAGAAATAACAAAATTCTTGTCTTATCTTATAACTTAGTACATGTAACACTAAAAAGATTGAATCAAAATAACTGCACTAAAAGACATAACATGTTAATTAACTTTAAGAGATTATGTCTACAGCATTACTAGCATCTATGAGCAGGGTTTACAAATTGTGCAACCTTTCCTCTCAGAAGTCCATGTTAAGCAATAAGTAGCCCAAAATAAATTAAATAAAATACAATACAAAACTAGAAGTATTTCAATTAAAGAACACACATTGATCATTGCTGATAGCCCCTCCCTTTGCAAAGTTCATGATTTGCTAAGGGAAACGGCTTAAAAGGTTTTAACTAAAAAAAAAAAAAGTAACAAAAGAATACAACAAATTCAATAATTATCCATTTTATATAAAGAAGATTTAATGTGTCCATAATACACAGATGCTTCACTTGTTCTATCATTTTCTATGTTCTGTGGATCATGAAATTGGGGACAAAACTCTAACTTGGCATTAAAATTGGAAAGAGCATATCAAAAGGGAAAAGTCTATTAAGTTTCAAGTGGATTGGACTCTAACTTCATCAAAATTACCATGACCAAAAATCCAACCTGAAGGGGCACAGACCAACAGACTAAAGTAGGACGGGTAAACAAACAAACAAAAAGACCAAAAAACAAAGTGCCCTTAGGTGGGACATAAAAAATTATGAGAATGACGCCCACCACCATTCAAACTTGATCTGTGTGGTGATAAGCAATGTATATAAGTTTGATAACCTTTGGTTGAGGCAGGTATAAAATAGACAAGGGTACAACTCAATCAGTTGCCAATTGATAGAAAATCAATGCAAAAGAAAGAACAAACCAACAGATTCCATATCATTTGCTTTAGAAAGCCTGGGTATAACAATTTATGTCCATAGGACACCTCAAATCACTATCAGGGGCAGATTCAGCCAGCCATTTACAAAGGGGGGTTCCTTACCCAGGATAAAGGGGGGTTCGTTCCTATATATCCCCATTTGAATGAATTGATGTTTGAAAAAAAAGAGGGGGTTCAAACCAAGGAAAACCCCTCCCAAATCCACCACTGACAAACCTGCTTCTGCTGTATTATTTCTGTGTTAGTGAATCACAAATTCAAAGTAAAAACCCTTAAAAAGACTGTGTTTTGTTTATATTTAAGAAATTTACTTCATATCACAACTTGATGATATTCTTATATTTTTTTTTACATATTGGATGTAAAAATGGGCTGGAAATTTGTTAATTTAATTTTTAAGATTAAGTTTGCATATCTCTCGGCCAAATGCCAAGTAAATTCGAAATTTGGGATGCAATATTCAATTTGACAGTAGGGGTTGTGCAAGAATGACATGTGTTATTGCATCATAGTGATGAGTAAATTTGTTGGTTTTTTATTACATATTATGCATAATAAGGAATGTACGAGTTTACCTGGGGTTGTAAAACAAAGAGTGAAATGAATGATAACTCTGGTGAAGTGATTATCAGTAAATATGCATAAGTAAAATAATACACCAGACTTAAAGATTGTTATAGGTCAGTGAAGATTGGCCTAGACTTTAAGGTATTGTCTCTTGTCTGCAAAATACAACTCCCATGCACACAAATCAAAAGTTTTTATTCAATTAATTCTTAATTTGTTACACTTTTCCTGACTTTATCCTGGTTTAAATCAACAGTATTACATATTGAATACTAGCATGACTAGACTAGGACTTTTGCCAGTATTCAAATAAATAGTAAGTCATACTATAAATAGACACTCTTAAGGACAATTAAATGTACATAAATAGAAAGTGCATAACAAACATGTGCATAAGGACATTAAAAAGTGTGGTGTGGTTAACTTAAATCTTGGAGTAAGTCTTTGGACAAGGGGTTAATATACAGGGGCGGATCCAGCAATTTTTTAAAGGGTGATTCCCAACCCAGGATAAAGTGGAAGGGTTCCAACTATATGTCCCCATTCAAATGCATTGATCATCAAAAAAAAAGGAGGGGTTCCAATACCCAGAACCCTCCCCTTGGATCCGCCAATGATATAATGTACACAATGATAGGAAACTGTCACTCCCAAGCTGGTTTCCAACCACACATCATACCTCCATAGTTAGCTCATACTGTTGTCTTTCTTTTGTCATCTGTAGTTCCATAAGATGTGAAGGGTCGTTTGTTTGTATGTAATTAAACGACTTTTGTAAAACCTGATAATGTAGAAGTTATACTTCAACATCTACAATCATTTCAATATAACAGTGATTTATAGAGAAATGAAGGATGGAAAGAGAGACAGAGAATGGCTGAAATATGGCAAAGGTGTCAATGACAGGTAGATTCACTGTGGATAGGATGGAAAGAGAGACAGAGAGAATGGCTGAAGGATGACAAAGGTGTTAATGACAGGTACATTCACTGTGGATAGGATGGAAAGAGAGACAGAGAGAATGGCTGAAGGATGACAAAGGTGTTAATGACAGGTAGATTCACTGTGGATATGATGGAAAGAGAGACAGAGAGAATGGCTGAAGGATGACAAAGGTGTTAATGACAGGTACATTCACTGTGGATAGGATGGAAAGAGAGACAGAGAGAATGGCTGAAGGATGACAAAGGTGTTAATGACAGGTACATTCACTGTGGATAGGATGGAAAGAGAGACAGAGAGAATGGCTGAAGGATGTCAAAGGTGTTAATGACAGGTACATTCACTGTGGATAGGATGGAAAGAGAGACAGAGAATCGCTGAAGGATGACAAAGGTGTCAATGACAGGTACATTCACTGTGGATAGGATGGAAAGAGAGACAGAGAGAATGGCTGAAGGATGACAAAGGTGTCAATGACAGGTACATTCACTGTGGATAGGATGGAAAGAGAGACAGAGAATGGCTGAAGAATGACAAAGGTGTTAATGACAGGTAGATTCACTGTGGATAGGATGGAAAGAGAGACAGAGAGAATGGCTGAAGGATGACAAAGGTGTTAATGACAGGTAGATTCACTGTGGATAGGATGGAAAGAGAGACAGAGAATGGCTGAAGGATGACAAAGGTGTCAATGACAGGTAGATTCACTGTGAATAGGATGGAAAGAGAGACAGAGAATGGCTGAAGGATGGCAAAGGTGTCAATGACAGGTAGATTCACTGTGGATAGGATGGACAGAGAGAGAGAATGGCTGAAGGATGACAAAGGTGTTAATGACAGGTACATTCACTGTGGATAGGATGGAAAGAGACAGAGAATCGCTGAAGGATGACAAAGGTGTTAATGACAGGTAGATTCACTGTGGATAGGATGGAAAGAGAGACAGAGAGAATGGCTGAAGGATGACAAAGGTGTTAATGACAGGTAGATTCACTGTGGATAGGATGGAAAGAGAGATAGAGAATGGCTGAAGGATGACAAAGGTGTGAATGACAGGTAGATTCACTGTGAATAGGATGGAAAGAGAGACAGAGAATGGCTGAAGGATGGCAAAGGTGTCAATGACAGGTAGATTCACTGTGGATAGGATGGAAAGAGAGACAGAGAGAATGGCTGGAGGATGACAAAGGTGTTAATGACAGGTAGATTCACTGTGGATAGGATGGAAAGAGAGACAGAGAATGGCTGAAGGATGACAAAGGTGTCAATGACAGGTAGATTCACTGTGGATAGGATGGAAAGAGAGACAGAGAGAATGGCTGAAGGATGACAAAGGTGTTAATGACAGGTACATTCACTGTGGATAGGATGGAAAGAGAGACAGAGAATGGCTGAAGGATGACAAAGTTGTTAATGACAGGTAGATTCACTGTGGATAGGATGGAAAGAGAGACAGAGAATGGCTGAAGGATGGCAAAGTTGTCAATGACAGGTAGATTCACTGTGGATAGGATGGAAAGAGAGACAGAGAATGGCTGAAGGATGACAAAGGTGTTAATGACAGGTTGATTCACTGTGGATAGGATGGAAAGAGAGACAGAGAATGGCTGAAGGATGACAAAGGTGTCAATAACAGGTAGATTCACTGTGGATTTATATATTTTCAGGCCTTATTTTACTTTAAGGGTCCCTACTTTAAGGTAAGGGTTGCCGTTATGGTTACATGTGTAGGTTAAGGGATTTTCTAAGTCAGGTTGAGGGAGAGTGTTAGGATAGTTCACCTGGTAGTAAAGCTCTACATGTATATGGGTTAGGACTCATAAGGAGGGAGACCTAATTTCATCAGTATAAGTTGTTGCATTGTATCTATAAGGAAATTATGTATTTCCTTCAATATTTTTATTTGCTTTAAAGTTGTAAATTTTGCAAATAAAGTAAATTTATATTTAGTTGAACACTTGAATGGATATCAACATGTGAAGTCCATGATAGATTAAGTTATAACTGTCATCAGGTAGAAAAGATAAACTTGATTAATCATGATTTAAGATTTAACAGAAAGGAAGAATTCAATCAAGACCCATGCATGTTACTGTATTGGTTTATAAGTGAGAGAATAAGGTCAAAGATTTGTATATCAGTTACACCTTTGGACAACAGTAGCCATTATAATTGACCATTAACAATAATCTTAAACCAATAAACACTTATCTGATGTCTATAAACACTGAGGCTAGCTGGTAATTGGTTTTGTATACTGACCACTGAGATAAGTAAACAAAGTTGGGTATATATCTTCCCTCAAGATCTAGAAAACATCTTGCACACAGTTAAGATCAACTGATTTATACCTAATTCGTGTGTATCATGATTTTTTTGGCAAACTTAATATTATAAGCAATCACTTATAAAACTGCATTCTTAAATGACTTAAAAGGTATGAGTCACCTTCCAATTGCCCTACAACATGTGGTTTAGGGATAGTAACAAAGGAATGCATTTAAATGGGATTAAATCTATAAATACTCAGTTTTCTGTTAACAATATAGTATATGTGAACCTTTGCAGCCAAAAAAACAAAACAAAGCAAGAATAAAAATACACTTCACAGTATTTAAACGTACAGCTATATAATTAAAATAACTACAGGTAAAACTGTCTCTTTTTATAAAACATGAAGGAGAGAAAAAGACACAAATAGAAATAAATCTGAAGATACATATATGTACTTCATACCCTAGGTACCCACCCTTTCCCTGATTGTATATGAAAGACATGCACAGTTAAAGACAAGACATACGAATATACATACAGCTGGTGGACTTACTGCCGGCTTGGGTGGCAAGTCCTTAACGGAGTCCGGAGTGGAGGCTTTAACCCCTACACCAGTCATGGACCCCACACTACTAGCAGGAGATGGAGTCTCAGACTTATCCCCATTTGTCTCAAGACTGTGTGGTAGTGTTGCTGCTCTTTCTACTATTGGACTTGAACATACAACTTTCGGTTTATCAACATCATCCTTACGAAAACTTGATTTTAGAAGTCTAGTTCTCTCCGCCACTGAAGGAGGTTTCTCTGGAAGGGGTGGAGCTGGTCCTCTACCTGTGCCTGATTGTGTCATAGGTGTACTGGCAGCCATGTTGTTTGTCAGAAGTTCATCAAAGTGGAAATTAATTACTTCAACACACTAGCAATACTCAATCCAGATGTTGAAAATAGATCACAAACAATAATCAACGAAATCCTAAATTAAAACACACAAACTGTTGTGAAGTCTAATTAACGCCTAGCACATGTAAAAGTCATTAAATTTAAGACAGAGGCACCTTATACACTGCCAAAATATTCCTCCTCCTAAAAGTTTGAGGTGAAATTTAATCTCCTGGTGAGTGCAGATAAATCTACATCATACACACATAAGACTGATTGATAACAAACAGACTTTCTCTACATACACAGGATGTGTTTCCCTCAAACAGAAGTCATTTCCTCTGGCACAGTGTAAACATGAGACATCAGATATCCATACAAATATTGATCAACAGAAAAAATGGATTTTGACTTTTTAAATCTTCAAAATATCTTGAACTTTATTTCATACAGTTAAATCCTGACAATGGATATTATTTGTGACAATATGTACGGTAAAGAAACAATTACTGGTATTTATAAAGAGCACAGATTGTAATCATTGTTGTGTTCCGATAGTCTGATTGTTGTCCAAATTGGGCGGAGATAATTGTCCTAACCATTGAAAGGATCAATAATTTTGATCCACGCTTGGTGAGCTGATAATTAACATTTAAATACAACAGTTAATTTGTCCTTGCACCATTGATCCAATGCTAATCTTGTCTGATCAGCCAAAATACATTTAGACAAGAATTTTATATATTTTGTGAGTTTATTTCCAACACTTGTGATAAAACTTGAGACCTAAATAAATGTGGAATATTTTGTTGGATTTAGATTAACAGACAAACAGCTGTTTCTTTGTGTTATATCCAGGTGTTTTATACCACCCGATCTGCTTTTAATATCCACAAACAAAATCAAACAATTTCTACTTCTTCATATTCAAACAATCATTCATTGATTATATTTTAGGCTTATAAAATCTACTATTTGACTAAAAAAATTATGAGATGGATACAGTTAAATGTACATGTATAACTAAAGTCTCTTTCTACCAGAATAACACAGCTCAAAATTAGATTAATTTCAGAAAGTCCTTATTTTAGCCATGAATGAATTTTTACTTGACAGATGTTAACATTGTAAAAGTGGTATTCTAGTTAATTCTACTTTTCACAACATTCACACAAAAAAAGAAAAATGCACAACTCTATAAAATGATCTAGATTTACACAAATAAATGATTGGTCCTATTTTTACACCCCTTTTTCTAAATTTAAAGAGATTTTTTTTGGTGCTGTTCATTTTTCAATAACATTTGAATATATATATCAATATAGTCAATCACAATGAACTTTAGTATTTTAAACCCAGACCTTTATGGTTTACAAACTTCATACTTATATCCATTGAACTATGAAATTGAGGTCACTACACCCCTTAATTGATCTAAGATAATGTATATCTTGATTTGTTCTTTGCTGGTTACAACTTATATTCACAGATTAATCTGGGATTATGAATGTTTAAAACAATCTAAACTCCTGCCCATTAAAACTACCAATCCCCTGAAGTTTGACAGATTACAATAAGCACTACATACCAACTTGAATACTCAAATAGGATCAGTGGCCGAGAAATGGGGAGGATCCCCTTTATTTTAGATGATCAATGCATTTGAATGGGGACATTCAGTTGGAACCCTTTTGAAATGGATGGATTCGCCACTGAGGACCTACAAATAATTTGAACCTTTCCTGATTTTGTTTGAGAGTTCAGATTTTGTGTGAGAGCTGTTTATTCAAAAATATGGGATTCAAATGGTATCAAATTCTTTCAAATATAGAATCTGTTCTTTAAAGACAAAACAACACCTTGAATGATGACAAAAACTTGTGTAATTGCTGGTTTTTGTTCTTTTTGTTCTTTCATTTTCATGTATGAAAGGAAGAAAATATGTGCTTCCTGTTTTTGAATTTTCATTCATTAATTGGTATTACATGTGTATTAGATACACTTGTAAGGATGTTTGACCCATTTGGTGTACTTAATTTACAACATAACATTATAATTATACCAAAATGATAGATTCAGTAGGTCTTTCGGCAATTTGACCTTATTTTTATGGTAAAGCATGACAAATGTAGAATATCCATTTCACAGTGTAAATACAGTGTAACCTGCCTGATCAGACACCTGAGTATTCCAACATCCCGCTTTAACTGACACATTTTCATGGTCCAAAATATGGCCATCCTTGCAGAAAAAAACTGAGTATTCCATCACCCTGCTTTATCTGACATTTTTTGTGATCGCCAGAGTGTCGGATTACATAGGTTACACTGTACATATAAACTATCTTACTTTTTTGCAATCATTTACTCACTTTCATAAATTTGTACAATTGAAACTACTGCACATTTTTTTTCAAAATTAAAAATCTGTCAAAATTTATTTATTGTCATCATATCATGCAATGTCTCCAGACTTGACAGATTTGACAGGTATTTAGTAGGCTGATGGAATGCATGTCAACCAAGATATATTTCCTTAATGACAATCTGAAGATGTGGTATTAGTTACATGGAATGAAAGGTATAAATGAGCTTAATTCCACTTAAGTAATTATACATGCGTCTCATTCTGTCAGCATAATTTTTTTTTATCCGCTTACAGAAATACTTAACATAATTGTTAGTATATTATATTGTAAACTACAGGTAGGTCTATTTACATTTAAATTACTTATTGTAAAAGGTGTGTTTTCACTCAGCGGTGTTTATTTTCAATTTGGAATTATAGGTAATAAAGACACCTTGTAAACAAAATCTCCATTAGATGCCTCACCTCACCATTAAAGAAAAGGGGGACAAAGTACGGGTGAAGTTATCTCTGTTGTCCTCCTAATAATAGGTTCAGACTGTTCTGTAAATGGTATTAAATATTTGTATACTATAATTTCAGGCATGAACAAAAATATACATATGCACAAAATTTGATTGTAACAGCAACCCATCAACCAAAAAATTACACATTTTTTTGATGCAGACATAATATCATTTTTTTCTGTTGGAGTATTTTTATAAACTTATCAAAAGAAATGAAGTATGCCTCAAAGTGTTGAATATTGCTTTTTCATAAGTCTTACTTCCTGGAGTTATAAAAACTGACTTTTCTAAAGTTTATGATAACATCCTTATTTACATCATGTTCATAGTGCACACTTAGAGTTATGCTTTCTGTGAGGATATTCAGGAGCAAGAAAAATAGTAATGAAAAACTATTGGAAATTTGATACTCAGTCATCGTAATGTTGTTCCTTTTTTTAAATCAGGCCCATAGCCAGGAATTTCCAAAGGGGGGTTCGTTGGACTCACAAACTCGACTTTAACAGTCACAATTCGAACAGAACATTGACTTTAACAGTGCTTATTTGTTTTCAAGGGGGAGGTTAGTCCGAACCCCCTGAACCCCCCCCCCCCCCTGGCTACGAGTATGTAAATTCTGGGTCTACCTTGTTACACCTACAATGTACATGTAGAAAAAGCTTCACAGATGTCTACTCTTTCAGTTATAATTACTATGACTGGCACAGAGGTTGTTCTTACTATTTTAATTGCCATCATGCATCGATTAACAACTTTAATTCTGTGCACACGATTCTGGAATACTTGAAGATAAGTAGTCAAAACTCTAGATAAGAAGTAAACATTCACAGAACAAGCAATATGCTGTAACAGATGTATAAGGATTTTGATTATGAAACATGAGGCTTCTAAAACAGACAGATTTTACTGACAAGCTTAGACAAAGATAGATCTTAAACAGCTGCCTTTTACAGGGTGGAGCTCAAGTTTATTAAACTTTTACTTCTGAATGCACCTCACTATGTGTGTAAAATTCATATCTAGATTTTTGAAGAATGTGCAAGTCTTTGCATTTCTGCAAAAAAATTAATTTTTAAGAAAACCTTCCTAAAAAGAATGAGACACACAGCTAAAAACTTGCAGTATTCTCAAGGCTATTGAACTTAGCACATAGTTCACAGTCTGTTTCATATTTCTGACCATTGGTGCTTTAATCACAAGTACCTCAATTTCTTTGTCCCCAAATTTACCCTGGTGCTAACCACAAATCCTGGGGGAAACACTGACTGGTCCAATCGGTAATCAACATGGTGCTAACCACAAATCCTGTGGGAAACACTGACTGGTCCAATCGGTAATCAACATGGTGCTAACCACAAATCCTGTGGGAAACACTGACTGGTCCAATCGGTAATCAACATGGTGCTAACCACAAATCCTGTGGGAAACACTGACTGGTCCAATCGGTAATCAACAAGGTGCTAACCACAAATCCTGTGGGAAACACTGACTGGTCCAATCGGTAATCAACAACTCTGCTAATATCAAAATATAGGACAAATTTTGTGAAAAATTCAGTTTTCTTTTGCATATGTTTTTGTACTACAACAATACATGTAGTCTCATAATGACAAGTTTCTGGTGATCATGTGTCTAGAGAATGGCTTCATATCTTTGTCCACCTTAATGTAAAATGCCTGCAGTGCAGGGTCTGTGAAAGATACCAAAGTGGCAATAAAGATATCTTAATATTCCTTCTTATAAATTCTATAATACATGTACTTTTAAGTTAAACAATTGGTCAATTACTGGTTCCTAGTAACGGACATTAGATATGACATCAAAATCATACTGGTTAATTAACAGCTAATTACACAATGCTAATTTTTAAGTAATATCCACACTCAAATCACAACCAAAGAAAAATAATAACCGAAGGAATCTCCAAACAAAGCCAATAAACAAAAACAAAGCATTTATGAAAAAACAAGTGATCACCTCATAACCGCAATTAATTGCTAACTAATAACATAAAATTCTGACATTTCCAAAAAAGATTTGGCAAAAAAAAATTATTTGGCAACCTAGTATCTGATAGTTTTATCAGAAACACTGAATGCTGCATCAGTTTAAGAGATGTAACATGATTTACTGTGAAAATGACTAATACTCAAAATATGAAATTGATACAATTTTATCTAATTAACATTGTTATATGTAATTATCAATGTATACTAACCTCTGGTTCGGAAATCTGCAGATTTTCTATAACCTGCGACATTTCTATAACTCCTAAACACTATAATCTCTTACACACAAAGCACCAGTATATAACAGCGTTTTTATCTTGAAGGAAATCTACACCCTCAAATTTTAATTTACATCAAACAGTCTAAAAACAGTAAGCACATTCATCAGTCAGGAAGCATTTATTTCGGTAATAATTTACATCCAGCTATTTACTTCCAGTGTGTATTCGAAGGAAATCTCAACTCCTTGTAGAGTACAGGTGATAAAAAATTACTACCTATTTACAATAGTGACATAAAACATAAATAAAATACTATCTATCTAGTGTCACAGAACAATAGGACGTCACCTAACCATAGACATGTATAGTGTTATTTATTTCAATGTACACTTATTTTATTGCTACCCATGGTAGTAAATTATATAACTAAAATAACCTATTAGATTCTTTACTGATCAAAGGGCCGTCGAAAAAGTTTTAAATATTTATTTAAAAATTTAAAGTCCATAATCACTGAGATGTATATAACCATTAAAATTTAAATCAACATGGAAAATGATGGGTTTCATTATCTAATGCACCAAAAATCACTAAAAAATACCATTCTACATATTTCATTGTATCTTTTAAAATGTGCAAACTAATTTATAGTCTGTGACTGAACTTTTACATTCTAAATTTTCAAATTATAAGTGTGGCTTTCCATGAAATTGCTACTTTTATCATTTCAGTGAATCTAAGAAGGTTGTTATTGTAATCAGATAAATTGACAACTTCTTTCAAAATAATATAAATTGAAGCTCAAAGTAAACAAAAGTGCAGTATCACTGGTCATTCTTTCATGGGTCATTTAACTTATTACAGTATATGAATGTCAAGAGAGAAGGTTTAAGATATTATTTTCAGGTTAATTTCTTGAATGATTGTGTACTACATCTACCCTGGGTTTCAAATCTTTTATTATTATCATCAACATATTTCGTTCAAATTGCTTTAACAAAACCAGAACTTGCTCTGAGCCAAAAGTTGCACATTTTTTTTCCATGTAGACTATTTTGTGTACATTAACTTTATGAATCAAGAAATGTACTTAAAACATTTTTGTATGTCATCCAAAATCTTTCACCCCAGGCTTTTTATATTTTATGGATCATAACATGTTTTAATAGCAACTTACATGTAATATCAAAATAAACCTGCCATTCTTATATTGTGTATTATCAGTACAGCAGATTAAAGCTTGAAACATGGGAGATTTATCAACATTGTGTCTCAGAAGAGAGGGGCCAAGGTTATTTACTGTTAATGGTATCATGTACATGTATTTGGGAAATGTTAAATAATTAAGGATATACTTTACTTCATCAAACTCCCCCTGCCCACTAATAAGGAAATGTAGTCCTCTGAAAATGTGAAATCTTTGAAAAGCGTTTCCTGCCCAAACTCTGTAAAGACTGCAAAACTATGTTTCTACTTTTCTAACTTTTTACACTGCAGATTTCAACTTGAAGCATGCTACATGTATATGCATGGTGTTTGGGAAGAGAAGGGAAAATGTCCAATGTAAGGGTAAAATTTACCCCTCTCCCATGGCCACCACGTCCTACAAATCAAATACAAATAAACATGTTTGTAACCCATTGCAAATATATGTAAATATATATATACATAAACTCTTTGAAATTATATTTCCAAACTTTATAATCAACACTGCAGAACTACATTCGTGTACATAGTACATGTATCAAGGTTGTATTACCAAAAATATAGTACAGACCTTAACCTGTTGTACCTAAACAAGTTAACTTCTATATAGTTCTACTTACTGTACATGATGGACCAGGACAGCACAGCAACAATATGAAAGTAAAAAAAGAAAAGAAAACTTTAGTAACTAAATATAACAAAGGTAAATAAACTACTAGTACTAGTAATAAATGAAGCCATAGTTATAAAAGTATATGGCAAATGCCAATGGGTCACTACAGTTCAACATACATGTTCTCTTTTTCAATTACCAAAACAGTTTCTGCACCATATTAACCATGAGACTATATAAATTGTGAACTACCACATTAAGATAGAACTCAAGATAACTACTGACAAGGGTCCTGGTTTGGGAAATACACATGCAGGAACAGGGGATAATTGAACATTCTTTTCTTAGGATTTAATCTTGATCAGTGAAAAAATTAGGAATACAGACAAAAATATATGTATCTTTATAGAATATATATCTGCATGTATTTCATTTTAAATAATCTTTTTAACCTTGCTATGTTACCATATATGCATGTGTGGCCTGAAAAGTGATATATACAACTACACTTCTATTGATATTGAAGTTCGTTCACTTTATTTACTCATGCTGTGTGGATGCAGTAGAATATGTCCCTGTGTCTGTATAGTACTATATACCCTTATATTTTTACTGTTAGGATTTGTTTTTTTGTGAGAGAGCTGTCTACATATTCCATTACATGTATATTAATGTTCTATTTCTGTTACTGTATTCCGTGTCATTTTGGTCTATTGTGGAAGGTGGTCTCAGAGGCTGATTTAGGGGGGGGGGGGGGGGGGGGGGGGGCAGGAGGCCCGGGGCCCCCCTTTTTGGGAAAAAATTTGGTTGCTTATATAGAGAATCACTGATGCGTGACTGGAGGGGCCCCCCTGTTAGGTCAGTCAGTCGGCCCCCACTTATGAAAATTTCTGGATCCGCCAAGGTGTCTCATAGGCAATCATCTTCTTTTTTACATATCCAGACTAACTTTATGTTTGTTTAAATCAGCCTTAGAAATAAACATTAAAAGAGTAGATACATGTACTACATGTACAACAAATATATGACAGTTGGCCTGGTATCAAACACGTAAATGTATTTTTAGACAAACTTCAAAACCGGAGTTGGCAAATAGAAGTCCATGTATGTTCCTATTAAAATCCATAATCCTTTGACGTTCTCCAAGTATTGTAGTAGCTAAATCCCATAAATCAGATATATACTAAATATAAATTAAAGACTCAAAGTACATGTTATTGATTGGCTATGCATGTACAAGATCATGTTATAAATTATCTACCAAAACATTTCTTTTAATGTTTCTTTTTTTTCCCCATGACCTTTTTGTTTTTAACGCCATGATAAAACATGATAAATTATTCTTGTTATCATGGTTAATGTTACACCAATGGTTTCCTGGTTGAGTAAATTTTAAAGAAACACAATTTTTTATCTTTTCTTTCATCCTTTTGATGTTTGTTTGTAAACCATAAAATATTCTCAGTTGAATGTTACATGTGTAATAAATACAAGTCAACTGTTTGTTACAAAAAATGCTATACTTTAGGTTGCTCATACTAAACCAATTGACTAGTTTTTCCTTTACAATAGTTTCTGAGGTGATCAGAAGGTTATGCATTGACGACAGCCTACATTGTACCTCATCATGGTCTTGCAGCATTACATCTAACAAGATGTTATTAAATGTAATCATTCTTAGGATATCCTGCATTTATCATGCTTTTTCATTACATGAAATGTAACCTTAAATTGCTAAAAGACCCCCTCCGAAATTATTCAAATTTATTATACATATATATTAGTACATGTAGTAAAATTGTTTTAATGGGGGAGAATTTTTCAATCGAAAAAGCCGCATGCAAGGCTTATGCCAGCTACCACAGGTCACACGACAACCAAGGTAGAGAAAATAAACCCTTGGTGGTAAAAAAAATTAACGGGGGAGAATGTGTAATCAATGGACCTTTACACACTATTTTGATGAATACTTGATTAAGATTATGCTAAAAAAACAGTTTTCCCAAGTTGTATATATATATATAAATTTGTAAAATATTAAATACAAATTTTTACTGTGTCTTTCATCATATTTGTTTTTGATTTACAAGCACTGGTCCAAGTACACAGATATCGTCCCTTGATTTTCATTGTCCATGAATATAGTCCTTAGTGTGGACAGTGTGTTACTTGCCAGTCTTTTTTTATACCCCTTCCAAATTTATTTCTTCATGTTTTATTCCTCAAGTAGCAAGAAGGTGGATAAAATTAAACTGTGAAAAAAAAATTGATATGTGAATTTTAAAGTAAAGCAGTGATTTGGTCAAGCTGAAAAAGGTTAAAAATAAGTATTTCGGAAGCTGTCAAAAGATTTCAAGACCCCCTGAACATAAAATTGTCCATATTTTGAGTTAGAGCTGATGAAGTTTTCTATAATTTGTCCCAAAAAGTAGTACATTAAACTGTAAAAATATTATTGAGAAAGCGCAGGTTGGATTTTTTTTAATTCCACTTATTGTCTAAAAGAAAGGCACTACAAAAAAACCTTTTTCTCGGACCTACTAATTCAATATCCAATAATATAAAAATATGACTTTTCTGATGTTCTTTTATTGTTGTTATTTTATCATGTCTAAACACTTGTGAAGTGTTCTATGATCATTATATGCATTTCTAAATGGCAATTTGACGCTGGGAAACAGAAGTATCCATGCTAATACAGGAAACAATCACATACCATTTGAACTTAACATATCATTATAAAACTGAGAATGGAAATGGAGAATTTGTCAAAGAGACAACTTGACCAAAGAACAGATAACAGCCAAAGGACACCCTCAGCTAGCCCCTAAATAAAATACAAGACTAACAAAGGCAAGAAGCTTTTGACTTGGGACAGGCACAAAAATGTTGCTGGTTTAAACATGTTTTGTGAGATCTCAACTGAACCCTCCCTATATATATACCTCTTCAACGGCTCTTGCCAATGTAGAATAAAGAAACACAGCAGGATGCACAGTAATACTCTTTTAATGAGTTTAACCTGACTTTTCCAACAAGTGACAAACAGTGTTTCTTTCTGAATATAAGACCAAATATATTTTATTAATTAAAGAACCTTTCTGAGCATGCTCACATGCCTAACGCCCCTACATTGTCACTGGACAAACAAATCCACTACATTTCCAAGTTCAAAAACTAATAACTCTACAAATGTCAACTGATAAAAAAATTCTTGTGATTATGCACATTAACAAATTATGTCCTCATTAACTACAAAGTTTTATGAAGTTCTGATGTGTGGTTTTAGAGGAGTTGCTATTACTAACTGTTGCAGTAGCAGTCTGCACCTTTAACCACTAGTCCAAAGACCCAGACTAGTTCAATTTTATTTGGACTAGCAAGTATATGCAACACTTTATATAGGCACTTAGGAAGAATGGCAGAATATTGGTCTTTGGACTAGTAGTTGGAAAAGTTTTCTGGTGCAGACTGCAGAAGTATATTTAGGCCAAAATTCTATGTTCAAGGGGGCATATTTAATCATAATTTCCTGTCGATATGCACATCTACATAGTATGCCATTATCTTCATAGTTTCATGAAATTTATGTTGTGGGTTTTCAAAGGAGTTTCAATGACAAACTGTTGCAGCAGTATATTAAGGCAAACAAGCTTAAAGGGGCATAACTCCTAGAACTAATTGAACTGTAATTTCCTGTCTATATATATATATGCACATCCAAATAGTACAAATGTATGTTCTTATTTTATACAAAGTTTCATGAAATTCTGTTGTGCTGTTTCAGAGGAGTTGCAATGACAAGAACAGGACTGACAGACAGATGAATTAGTCAAAAACATTTTATCCTCCACAACTTTGTTGCATGGGGTATAATTATGATCTTAACAATGGAAGACAGTAAAATTTTAGCAATGTCAAATCTTCAATTCATTCAGACCTAGCTGCACAAAGCTAGCTCTTATGATCCTTGTGATAATTTTTGACAATTGGAAAATGTATATTGGTACAAATGCAATTCAGACCACAAGCATGGCATGACAAGGACATTCCCATTTAATAGCAGTTGACAGGTAAAAATGCTTTGAAAAATAACAAAAGGTACAGATTCTTAGATTTTATTTTTAATTTCAATACTTACATGATCCTTGAAGTCTCCAGTTTGGGGATTCACTTCTAAAATCCCAGTATTAAGAATAATTGTGTATGTATTTCTTCTAAAGGTTAGCAGTACAGTGCTATTTGAGCTTCCACAAAGTATTTGAAACATTTTTTAATGATCATGTTTTTAAAGTCTAGACTTATTAGAGGCTTTTAATCCAATCAACTTTCCAGCAACAAAAAATGAAACCCTTAGGGAATCAAGGGCAAAGCATTTGGTCACATGTACAAAACATTAGAATGATTACTTCTTTACATTTGATACATGAATAGATTCTATAAACTGACAGTAGCCAATAAACCTCTGGAATTAAGGGTTTTCAATATTCTTAACTTCATACTCTTTTTATTCAAGTGTCACTGATGAGTCTTTTGTAGACTAATCACACATCTGTCTTTTATAATTACAATCCTGGTAACTTCAATGAGTTTTTTCATACATGATACATCTATATTAATTGATAGAAAATGCAGTTACAATGTACACCAAAGTGTGCGCTATACATGTATGCATTGCAATAATACAAATGTATAAGAAATTAAACTTCTCTTTTGTTTTGAAAACACCCATTTTGTAATATTTAATGTTGACTTGAAACAGATGGAATACAAAATGTATATGAAATCTATACTGAGTGCCAATGAAAACGCAACACTTGGTTTTTTAAAAATTAAATTTATATTAGAAATGATAATCTTTCCAAATGAATTGTTCTTGAAAATTTACAATTTTAACAATAGATCGATATCAAACAAAAATGTTTCATTGTCATCTTTCGAGCGCAATAGATAAACGAAAAATCCAATGTCGAATCATCAACTCACAGTCCTAACAAAAAATGTAACAACTCCGTGGTACCTCAGAAATCTCGACAGCGCCGTGGAATTGATCATCATTTTCAAAGCAAACTCAAGCTGACTTTATGATATTGGTGGTTGTTTTCATCGTCTAAACCTTGTCAAATCTGATTCAAAATTTGGCAAAAAGCATGACTTTCCGCAAAGGCGGGTGCCAAATGACTATGTAACCACCACTGACGGTTTTGGTACATAATGAATGATTTTTGGTCTACAGAATTCGATGTTTACGCCAGACGGCCGTTTAGATGTCACTAAGGAAAGACTGTGGTGCTCTTTTAACAGTTTATGCAAAAATGATGCTTTACTGAAATTGCTCCTCATGAACACCATTGAACTCTCGTGACCTTTGGACATCCATCAGAGTCAATATTGGATATGTGAAAGACCAAATGTTTTGGTCTTGCTGAGCGTTTCCTGCTTTTTGTACCCTAGGATGGGGCTTATCATTAAATTATCCATTTTGGTTGAAATTGTAATATTAATCGAGTTATTTTTTTTTCGATAAACATGATAAAATATGTTATTATTTTTATTTCAGTATCAAATTGACAAAATTTTTAGTACTGGCTAAAATTTTGTAGGACTGACAAAATTATCTGGTTTTCTCTGTCCAGGGTCAAAATTATTTTTCCTGAACTCTGCCTACATGGGAGTTAAAGTGATAATTTCAATTTTTTTTTTCAACTTCCAAATGTAAATAAATGAGAATATGTCTATGAGCCATACTGACAGATGCCCTGCCCCTGCACAAGTCAACTTCTAAATACAAATGCAGGATTCACATAGTTAAACTAAAGTAAAAAAACAGAAACCAACTTTGTGGAGGTTCAGGACAAGATTTGAGATAGACAAACTTTGGAAACACTGAATTACAGTGACTATGATATCTATTATTTAGTGATCATTATAACCAAATTCAGTCATCTGTATATAACATAATTAATTGTTTCCCTATGTTTTAAGGTGTACATAGTTGCTTAAACTATACCCTTTGGGTAGTGCTCCACATTTAAATGGAGGAATATACAAGAAACTGAACTGAACCAGGTGGGCCAGGGCATAATAAAAATATGGTTCTAGTTATGTACTGTTCTTCTGCTACAGATGGGGCATAATACAATTATGGTTCTGGTTTTGTATTGTTAATCAGGAATCATCCAAGTACATTTCACCTATGGTAAGGGAGGCAACTCTAATTCTTTGTGAAGATTTGTCTGGGTGTGAAAGTATTGATTGTTAATGATTCACTGTACGCCTGCTTAATAAAACAGGTTTATATCGCTTTTAAATAGATTTAATAGTTCCGTAGAAGTATTTGTCTACATACCTTAATTAATTATATCATTAATCAAGTCAAAAAACCATTTTAATCCATTTACATCCTTTGACACTGGCAAATGTCACGGAAGTGAACCCGGTTTCTTTCATTTGAAACAACAGATAACTTGACAAGAAGAAACACCGAAATTTTATGAGCCACGAGAAACATTGGGTATTAAGTTAATGTGTTAATTGTCAGGATAACACATGCAACATTGCTAAAAATTGTTTTGTTTTCCTCTTACCCATTTCAATCTGTAGTTTAGCCGCTTTAATATCCACGCATGCTTACAGATGAATGTTGAACTTCCGCCAATTGAAGCGTGACAGGTTCTTTCACTTTCGATTTGACTTTAAAATGTAAAAACACATTTTTCAATTATTTTTTTTATTTGATCTATGACTTCTATGACGTTTTTTTTATTTTCAGATTTGGAAAAAAAAAATTAAAGTGAATTGGTTTTCCTTGTGATCTGATATAAAAACTCAACGAGACCACACACTGTTACAACAAGATCTGGTTATCCTAGAAAAATGGGCCAAAGACTGGGGTATGCGATTCAACGCAAAGAAATGTTACATCCTGAGCATTAAGAACAAAAGTCAGAAGTTCTATACCCTTGATGGACACATACTCCAACAGGTCAAACACAATCCATACCTGGGACTACAGATATCAGACGATCTGAAATGGACCACCCACATTTCAAATGTAACTAAGAAAGCGAATTCCACACTAGGCTTTCTTAGACGCAACCTAAGATTTTTCCCAAAAGACTGCAAGAAAACAGCATACATTTCATTGGTACGATCTACGATGGAATATGGGACAATTGTATGGGACCCTTATACATCAAACAACATCAACCTATTAGAAAGAATCCAAAGAAGAGCAGCTCGTTTCATCACAGGGGATTATAAATCAAGAGAAGAAGGATCGGTCACCAAAATGCTAACAGTGCTTGAACTTGAAAATCTACAGTCCAGAAGAACAAGCCAAAGACTGGTATTTCTGTACAAAGAGTTGAGGGTTTGGTCCCAGCTATCAAACCTGACGAATTTTTGGTGAAAAGCAAAACCAAAAGGACAATCAAACCGACACGTTTTGTAGACTTTGAGAGCACAAACATAGTTACCAACTCAGTTAAAAACAACTCAAAGGCAATTGATACTACAAACTGTAAAACTGAACAATTTAAAAACTCGTTCTTTGTCAAGACTGTTATTAAATGGAACCAACTGGAAGAAGCAGTAGTGTGCGCCAAGTCAGTTGAGAGCTTCAAAACAGCTCTCCAACGTCGTCAATAGGCGCTCTCTCTCCCGTCGAGTAAAAGCCAGTATTGGTACCTTCGACGTAACGATACAGATACAGATCTGATCCTTCACAGAAAGTACTTTTATTCGTGTCTGATAAATATACTGGGTATTCGTATGAGACAAGTTTAAAGAACTTTTAGTAAAGCTCAGTAAAGTGTAATATTTTCCAAACAAAAGTAATCAAAAGTCTATTCTGAAATATTACTGGAAATTTACGGTGACTTTTCTGATCCCTTCCAACTTCAATAAGTTAGAAACACCAGTGACCACCGTCATCGCTGTCGGGGGCGGATCCAGCCATTTAAAAAAGGGGCCCCCAAATTAAGACAAAAGGGTGGGGGTCCAACCATATGTCTCCATTTAAATACATTGATTGGCAAAAAAAAGGTTGGGTTCCAAGCCCCGGACCCCCCCCCCTTTTTTGGATCCGGCGAAGTGACCACAGGTAGTCTTGTTTAACTCGATCAGTCAAACATTTTTCATTGTAATTAGGATATCAAAATTATGTAATACCGTCAGTTTACTGTTATGATGACTTTCTAATAAGATGAGATAATAAAACTTTGTTTTGATTCTAAGGAGCTTTTGACCGAATATAAAAACATATACATAACATCATCTTCAAAGATGACATAACATAAAAACAGTCTATAATTTGACATATAAAACAACCTGTAATACAAAATTGAATTACACATACATAGCATGCAATAAAAATTAAGCAACAAATTTAGAATGAAGTAAAAACATTCTTGACACGAGCAACTAAAAAGCAACATAAATAATATACAGCTCAAGAATTATCGGCAAGCAGAACAGCGACATTCCAAACCGTTCCAGGACTGAACAAGACTTTTATAATGTGAACAACTATTTTCAGTCCTGAAATGGTTTGGAAGGCTGTTCCATGCAGTAGCAGCAGCTTACTCATATGAAACATTTTTATATAGCATCGGATTTTATCCGGCGTAAAAAATAACAAGAAAGATATTATAATGATCATTCATATTTTTGTTTAAAGTACCGAATACTGATTTATAAACGCATTTACAACAACAAAAAATGTATTGATTGAATTAAATGATATCGAAGATTTGCAAGGGTTTTCTATTCGTCGTTTATAATCCCTAAAATCATATACTAGTATATATATATTGGAGAAAACTTTGATATCAGTCAATGCTTTAACAATCCTGAGGATGGAATTTAAACCAGCAAGTTTGATACAATTTCTTCCTTTAACACTCCTTCTATACGTTAGGGGTAAGTGATGTATTATTTTAAAATTAGTTTTTTTTATATAGTTATCAAAGTGATATTGAGCACAATGTTCGCGTGAGTAAGTGCCCATCTCCTTCTTGAGAAACTTTGACAAACATAATAAAGTTTTTTTCTTCTTCTTAAAACAATAACTTTTGTAAGTTTTATATATAAGAAAATAATTACCATTGATAGTTTAGTTTAAACATATTTTATTAATAGTGGATTGGGAAACAAGTTTTGCAACTTGTATTAATCCCTTTCCACTTTGAGGGTGCGAGTGCTGCGTTGTAGCGGCATTAGTGTGATAGTGGAAAAAGCAGCTTCGTTTAATATGTAAGATATATGGCTCTCTCTTAACACGGGTCAGCCATTAATCGTTCCCTTCCGACGGACTATCATCGTTACCTCAAGACCATACTCGCAGTGGTGTCAAGGGAGAGCCGAAAACTCAGTACCTGAAAATTTAATCCCGGAAAGAGAATCGAACCAGGGACCTTTGTGATAGTAATCCGTATGACTTTGATGTTTCATTTAACTATATCAAGAATGATACATATACGATTTACTATCAAACTTTTAGTAGAAATAAAGGGAACAAATCAAGTCACTGTCCTGGTGGCTTAATTTTTATATTCCCCTTCAGAATAAATGGACCCATTTCAGATTTTCCTAACAGAAATGAAGCCAGGCGCAAGACTGTCGACAACAAATTGAAAACAAACGGACGAACAGATTACAGTTATGGTTGACAAACTAACGGTCAGGTTAAGATTAGTTTCAAAGGAATTGTAATGTGTAAAACGACACTTTCTCTAACTTTCTTTTTTTTTGTGAAGGTTTTGCTTGATTTACCATTATCTTAAAATGCACAAATATTTAGGTTTTACGAAGAGGTTTTATGCGTTTTTCTTCTTTCTTTGAGCTCTAGTTTAACATTCTTTTAATGTTTGGGGAAGACATGTTCAATGTTTGACAATTACTACCTTTTTCTCTTTTTTTCATATTTTTTGTATATTTCTTTTGTTGGTTTGTTGGTTTGTTGTGTTTTTTTGTTTTTGTTTTTATGATTAATAATAGTACTTGTATCATATTAACATCATCAATAAAGGATAAGATTTGTTATATTAAGGGTTGTCCCTTTTAATCGGTGAGCGTTTAATAAATATATTAACATCATCAATAAAGGATAAGATTTGTTATATTAGGGGTTGTCCCTTTTAATCGGTGAGCGTTTATTAAATATATTAACATCATCAATAAAGGATAAGATTTGTTATATTAGGGGTTGTCCCTTTTAATCGGTGAGCGTTTAATAAATATATTAACATCATCAATAAAGGATAAGATTTGTTATATTAGGGGTTGTCCCTTTTAATCGGTGAGCGTTTAATAAATATATTAACATCATCAATAAAGGATAAGATTTTTTATATTAGGGGTTGTCCCTTTTAATCGGTGAGCGTTTAATAAATATATTAACATCATCAATAAAGGATAAGATTTGTTATATTAGGGGTTGTCCCTTTTAATCGGTGAGCGTTTAATAAATATATTAACATCACACAACATAATAATAGTTGATTTAAGAAAAACAATTCATTTTAAATTTTATTTTTAATCTAAGTTATTTTTCAATGAATTCTAAAATAAAATGATATGTTATAAATAAGGAAAAATAAATAAAACTTAGATACGACTATATGTATTAGTTTGTGAATATAATTGACGTTTCTAACATCAGTCAAAACGGAAATATTTCTTAAAAAACGTTTAGGATTCGATTGAAATAAACATGGCCTTAACTTGTAGACAACGTAATCTCATTTTTTTGTCGATTATGCTGTGTTCGTTCTGTAAAACATAGGAATATAAATATGTTAAGTACTACTATACCAGTAACGTAAGGGTACCCAATTCAAATTGCACCTATTTGTACAGTTTTTCACCTACGTTTTCCAATCTGCGCTTATTTTGAAGTTACACCAATTAAATTTTGAATCCATATTGAATCATAGTACAATGGGTTTTAATCGACCTCAAAGTGATCCAAGATTATGTAATGAGGAGTATACCCAAATTGTATCCTTGCTTAAAATCACATCGTTTAAAATCGAATAATAGATGTTTCTTCATATATTTGGGGGAAAAAAAGATATTTTACATGGTCATATCAGGGCTTTTTATAGCTGACTATGCGGCATGGGCTTTGCTCATTGTTGAAGGCCGTACGGTGACCTAACGTTGTTAATGTCTGTGTCATGATTTTGATCTCTTGTGGACAGTTCTCTCTATTGGCTATTATAACACATCTTTTTTTATAATTAGTCCAAGTTAGCAATTCTATTTTTTATGAAATGGATGCTTGTTACATATACTATTTGCTATTTTCAAAAGATTACTTTTTGTGGACGTCGCCCAAGTCGATGTTTCTGTAGATTTTACTTTTTTCCAGTGAATAATTCATCTGTTGATTTATACTGTGAAGTTTGTGAATACTTAAAAATATTCAACTTGAAAGACGTGCATATATATAATGTCAAAAAATAAAAAGATGCAAATTGTTTAGTCCCAAACAGGGACTTTCTATATTATATATCGCAAAGAATTATTTCGCCTTTTCGGAATCTAAAAGACTATGGGTAATCTCATTGTTCGTACAACAAAATGAAAATAACGTTACGTCATTGGATGGATTGCCATTGTTTAGAAAAACTATAGGTAGGTGCTAGTATAAGAAAGTTTTATCATATTTCGACGCTTTTTTGTGTGAAATTTACCATGCTGTCAACTAGTTTTGCATGTTTGTGATTTTCTTCAGTTTTAATAAGAACAAAATGCATATTATTTTAACTTTTTTGTTATAAATGATTGAAAAAATACATATCTGAGAAATTTGAAAAGACCAAAATGATATGGGATGTACATGATTCGTGTAAAGCCATCTGTGTACTGCAGCCTCGTTTCTGACCCGACAAGGCGAGAAATCACAGACAATATTATAAGATGAATATTGGTAGCAGTGTTCTATTCTGAACTAAAGAAACCTTTTGTCTTAGATTTATGTTTTTTATTAATTGTTGTTTGCTTGTAATATACTCAGAGTTCTTTCTTTGGTGTTTTTGTTGCTTGGTTTCTTTTCTGTGTCGATATGATCAGTCAACCCCTTTTCAACATTTTTTTTTGCAATTTGTTGTGATGTAACCGTTATGCCCAGATTAAGAAAAGGGACTGGTTGGGAGCCCGCAAACATTTAAACCACGTCATATCATGTATGCCATTGTATAAAGTGTACAGTATGTGCTGCACTGGCTGTCGTTTTTCCAGTTTATCTGTATCATATTTATTTTTGCATATATTGTTCAGAACATAAGTCAAGCTGTAAGATTTTTTATTTGAATTGCTTTATCTTTAATTTTATCGGAGGCTTTAACAACTTGCTAAGAGGTATGAGTTTTGTTAATTTTTGTAGGCCGTATGGTGACCTACCAATTACGTTATTTGGTCTAAGGTTGATAGTTGTCTCATTGGAAACCATACTGTGTTTACTAATTGTATATAACTTTGTGCTTTAGTATGTCATAGGGTATTCCAAATACATCAATTTTTAAAGAAATTTTTTATAATTGAAATTCATTAATATATTACTCTAGTAATCTTAATTCGTGTTAGTTCTATAATTATGATAATTATAATGATAGTATATTAGTTTTAAGCAGCAATCATTTGATTTTCTGAGGGGGGGGGGGGGGGGCTATGGTTTTTTTTGGAAAAAAAAGTTTGTTTCCATTTTTTGGTGAAAAAAAATATTTGTTTTTGGACCCTGAGAAACAAAATATTGTTTGTTTCACCCTCAGCTGCCACTATATGTTAAGCTAAAAGGGAAAGAATAAAATTGTTTTCGGTTTGTCGCGAAAAAAATAGATTGTTCTTCGCCGAAGGTGAAAAAAAAGTTTGCACAGAAAAAAAAATTATAGCCCCCCCCTCTCCAGAAAATCAAATGGTTGCTGCCTTACTGTAGACGACTAATTTTCTCGAGCGGTGTATTTTTTGTAAGTGGAAGATCATCGTTAATATGTAAAATTAGATCTTCTCGTCTGGGAACAAAACAACAAATATGATAAAATAGCGACTCTGTATTTTTATCAAAATAGGATAGAATGGGTTTAACACGAGAAAAAATATTAGCGAAAATTTGTTTAACAGTATTTTAATGGTTGTACATAATGTCTGTTCATTTTGATCGTAACACTTCCATCATTCACGACAGGAATCACATAACTGAATCATGTCGAACATGAACTAAACCATGACACTAATGAACCAAACCACGACACAGAATTTTCTGTAATCTTAAGTTTGTGTGCAGATGTGGGTGTTTTAGGAATAATTGACGGCAGATATATACCATGACGAAATATGGGATGTAACAGACAGTAAATTAATAAATGTACTCTTTACATTATAAATTTTGACATACGCAAGCATTATTCTGTGTCAGATTATAACTATACAATGAAAAACTCAATGTATTAAAATATAAGCAGTAAACAAAGATACTTACCCGCTTGATTTTACATTCAGAGGTTTCTTTAGCGAAAAAAACGAATGTTTATGTTTTGTCATTGGTTGTCAATAAAAACTCAAACTAGGACAAAATCACTTTACTAAACGCCCCTCGATATGACGACATTACTACCCGCGAGAATCACAATTAGAAAGATACAATGTAGTAGGATTTCCATTTTTCATTATGCACACATAAAATCGCAGTTTAAAAGAGCTTCGGTCAGATATTAGATCACATTAGAATAGGAAACAAGAAACTTAGCAGCACAATGATCAACATATGCCGCAAGAAAGGACTATTTGCAGTTACTGAAATGCCTGATGTATGGTTACCTCTATTTTGAAAAGAATTGTTCAGTGTTGTTTTTTTTATTTCTGTAGAGTGTGATTATAAACACAACGGTTGCATTTGACCAAATGAAGAGGGTTACAATGCAAAATTTCAAATTCTCGAACTCCATCGAAACTTCATGTCTATCAATTTCACTGAATTGGTAAACTAATATAAACGCTGATTTCTTGGTATCTACATTTGATATAAATGGAACTCGTTCACATATTTGTTTAACATATAATATATTAATGTTAAAGGCTTGACCAACTTTGAAAAGAAAGATTGTTGTTGTTATAATGTCTGTTTTCGATTCAGTAATCTAACGTAATTGTTTTTACTGACTGCCAAGTCATTTTGATAAAAACTTATTCATAATATTTTAACAGGATCGCCAGCCGACTGGACAACATGTTTACAGAAACCACATTTCATCAGCCAATGGACCAAAATAACAGCACAGGACAAAGCTTCACCACAACAAATAGCGGAGCATGCAATAGGGACCTTTCCTATTAAAGTTGACGTCCAAGTAAGACCGGCCGACAATAAACCAGAAAGACAGTTTTACTTTTCAGGACTAGGGTCTTCACAAAGAGATGATGATATAGATAGTCCTTATGGTGGACTTGTGTTTTACTATAATGACGAGGCAGTGGTAGTTTCTGTTCCTAATACAAATGACGGACATAATGTTGGAAAGGTGATTTTTACAGGTACATAACTTATTTTCCAATGATTAAAACCATGAGGTCTGTTAATACGAGGATGTTGTATATCAAAAAGGATTTGCTGTAAGTCTTCATATAGATTGAATTCATTGTTGTTAAAATCCGTGTTTGAAATAGGATTTTTCAACATATGTTTAATAAGATTTTTTTCAGATATATTTTGTAAATAACAAGCTCATGAAACGATGAAACACTTTTTAATTGCATCATATTTACTTAACCCTCGTTTCATTTTTCAAATTTATAGGGGTTACTTCCCGGATGATTACACATCTATACAAAATATCACGAAGTGCAAACTGTAATAGACTAATAGTCCATCTAATAAATTTTGCAAAGCCAAATTTTGTGGTACACTTGCACTTGAAAGTCTATTTCTGTCAATCAGTTGCAATGTTAGTGTACACGATTGAAATGAGAAATAATTTCCATTTACTGCCTAATCAGGAAAGATTATTGGCATACTGTTTACATCAGATTCTATAGGATATTATTAAAGAATCAGTTATATAATGCATTCTATAGAATTCATTTCTCACTTACAAGGGTCCATATATACAAGGCTTACAAACCATGAATCACATTTTTGCACCATTTAAATAATCATAAAATTGAGAATGGTAATGGGGAATGTGTAAAAGAGACAACAACCAGGCCAAATAGCAGATAACAGCCAGAAACCACAAATGGTTCATACATGTATGTTTAATTTCTATTTTCGAGGGTAGGGTTGAATTAGGGGGGGGGGGGGAATTATTTGAGTCAAATATGTCAATTCGTACATTATTTTGACGGATACTTTGGTCATTTATTGTGTGAACTAAATTTTCACACTTTTTTTTGTTACTTTAAAGGAGGAAGTGCTTGGTCTGGTCAAGTCCAACAAAGTGAATTATCCGCCGAGTACAGGATCAGAGCATGGGGCAAGAATAACTTCCCGAAACCAGATTTTGAATCGTCATCGATACATATGGATACAACGAGTAAGCAGATTTTTTCACTGTCAAATATTAAATTATTGATGAGTACATTAGCCATTTAAAGTACGTATTGGTATAATTAAAGCGATATATTTTTTCAACAAGAATGCTTTGCAAGTCACTTTACTTTTTTTTCTTTCATGATGTTAAATTTTTGTAAGTGTTTAAATCGTCCCTTTGACACTAGGTAGGAGGTAAGAGAAAGGCCATCGACAAGACACTACTGTAATCTGTACTACATTCAAGTGTCAATTTATAACAGAATTACCAATTGTTAGATATGTGGTCCAAATAATATCGATGAACACTTTACATTTATTAGGAAAATGACAAAACAAGAGCATTAAAACGTATGTTTGTTGAAAAGTAAATACAATCTTTTTCATCTCTTACATGTTGCACCCAAAAAAGGTAATAGATGAACTTTCATCTTAAATAATTTGATTGGTATATACAATTCAAAAGTTTCAAGAAATGTAACCTTAATGAGAAAAAAAAATTAGACAAGATATACATCATCAATAAGTCATAATACAAGCTTAATTGCGTGTCAAACTTGGATTGTAACTTGGAAAGAACTTGAAATACACCTGCACTTTTTAAGAGCATGTTATATTAACTATCTCACTTGCAAACACTTTGGTATTTTGTAACTGCAGCCAATTCATATACATACATGCACATATTCAATATTACATATCATATAAAAAAGAAGATGTGGTATATGATTGCCAATGAGACAACTGTCCACAAGAGACCAAACAGACATTTACAACTATAGGTCACCGTACGGCCTTCAACAGCGGCAAAGCCCATACCGCATAGTCAGCAATAAAAGGCCCCGAAATGACAAATGTAAAACAATTCAAACGAGAAAACTAAAGGTCTTATTTATATAAAAAAAAATGAACGAAAAACAAATACTAGTAGGTTACACCTAAACAAACGACAACCACCGAATTACAGGCTCCTGACTTGTGACAGGCATAAACATAAATAATGTGGCGGGTTTAAACATGTTAGCAGGATTCCAACCCCCCCCCCCCCCCCCCCCCCCTAACCTGGGACAGTGGTATAACAGTACAACATAAGAAAGACCTATAAAAATCAGTTGAAAAAGGCTTAACTCATCATGCATACAAAGAACTGACCATCCCTCTTCACACCAGTATCGGATACAGGGGGAGGGGGTACCTCCTTTTTTGGACGATCAATGCATTTGGTTGGAATCCCCCCTTTTATCCTGGTTTGGGAACAACCTTTTAAAAATGGCTCGATCCGCCACTGCACGCTTACACCCACTACAAATAATCACTAAACTAAGTTTTCTGACAAAACGGTTATAAGCTTTAAAAAAAAAGAGATGTTGATTAGAGTCTAGACAATTGTTTCAAATGTTTAACGGAGGCTCCCATCTGCGCGGGGACTATCTACAATCAACATGAGCAGACTCTCCTTCCGAAATTAAATAGTTTTAATTCAAGTAATATTTTTTTTGTAGCTAACACTTATAACGAAGTATCCCACGGATTAGGAATAGAACCAGACTATGCAATAGTACAAGTCACATTACCGTCTGGTATTATTACCGAAGCTGTTGGTAAATCATTTTTAACAGCTATAGTTTTCAAGGCAAATTAATCATATAACACACACACACATTGTATAAGGTTTTTGATTTTTTATATATAAAAAAATACAGTGATAGAATTCGCTTTTTAAACATGGCGGATGGTAGTTGTATCCATATCAGGTTTCCGCCTATCGTCAGAAAGACCACTCATGCGACCTGTGCATCAATGGCAGAATCAGATAAAACCGAAGGCCAGTGCGCTAATCCCAATTACCGAATGACATTATGCGAATTATACAACATGTTAGGATCCGTCACTGATTACAAGAAGGATGTACTCGGTATGTGTAATGAGTGTTGCCACTAATGCTCCGTCCTTATCAGCTGAGTCTCGATAAGGCTGTAAAATTCTCATTCTAGCACTGTTTAGTTCTCCTTGTCATGTATAACATAACGTATCGGTGGGAGATTCAACCTTCTTTTTATACATGTATATTTGTATTTAAAGTAGATATATAATGTAAAGCAAAACCCATATATAACTTATGATATCATGTTTCTCAAAAGCATCATTCAAAGATGACAAACATTAGTTAATCTATATGTACTACCAATGGCGATCATAACGTATAGGAATAAACCAGCTTTCAGAGCTTAAATACTTGTAATAAAACTTTTTTTGAACAGGTTCATCTATGCAGACAAATCCAACGAGTACGGACTGGGGAGGAGTAATATACAGTTACGATAATACTGTATTTAGATTGTGGGTACCAAACGGAGGTTATGGTATGAATGTGTTTTGAATATATATTTAGTATAGTCCTGCTTGTTTTTTTGTTTTTTGTTGGGTTTTTTTCCGGTGCGTTTTTAACAACTTCTTAATAGTTAATAGTGTTTGGTATGCCTTGTTTTTCAGTGTAAACAAAACTAAACATTAAAATAATCTTAAACAAATAATAAATGCAATATAAATCATTTCTCTGTGATCTCTCCCCAATTTTCTTTCTGTATGGAGATCAATTAATTAAAGTTCAAGCTTTCAATATCAGCGACGCCTGACTAGATAATTCTTTTGTGGTAAATGCAAATTCCCGAACTACATATTGTGAACTGGGTGTCCCTGTAAATATTGTATATATTTGAAGGTGGTTTATTCAGCATTGCAGATGGATGGGGTAAAAATAAGGGAACAGTTGAGAAGTCCGGTACTGTAAAGATATATGCATGGAAAAAACTCACTTCTAAGAGTAACTTCACTCAATCAGTAACTTTACCATCTGCATCATATACCATGAAGCTTACCCAGCCTATCGACCGAGAAAACAATCTGATTGATATAATAGTGAGTACAAGTCTCTTCATATTCATGTGGCTTTTATATCTGGGTAACAGCAATGGACCGTTATATATAGAAACAAATTCAAACGAAAAGAAAAAAATGCAAAGATTTCGAAAAAAGTAGAATGTCAAAAAATATACTATAAAAAACTAAAAAAACAACTTCATTGAGGCCTAAGTTGTCTAGACATGGGAACCGTTGTCTTGCTCGGTTATGTTGCTCTTCGTGTTTTCTTGCGGTGTATAATCTAACATTATTTTTTTTTAAACACATCTTTGAATATATGGTTATTTCAATAAGTATGGCTCAAAATTTAAATTTCGTTTGAATAATCGATAAGTTCTATGTTTATTTCCAGAGGTCTTATTTGTCTTTATCATTAAATAATTCTTTCTTCCATATGTTACAATACTTTAAATTTAATTTCTTTTTCACCATATTTCTAATGTTTATTTAAGATGAGAGTACTTGATACTCTTTTAAATCAAGTAATTTTTAGGTTGCATCAATACTACTAGCCCAAGAATTTGTCCCAGCTTTCGATAACATGTGTTAATAAAATATTATTTTTAACATGAATTCTTTTCCAATATTTAATCATGTTTGTTGAAATATCTGTCGTTAGCGGATAAAGACCTAATTCGCCAAATATGGCTAAATTTGTTGCGTGTTTATTGTAAATCTGCAGAATTTTAGATGCCGCACTTTCTTTTTTTAGATTTTTACACAATCCATAAACATAATTTAGTTCTATGTCATTGTTTAACTTTTTTGAATTAAAACAACCTCATATTTCTGAACCATATAAATATAAATACGGATTTCACTGTGTGAACAAACATGTGCACTGGAGAGAAGATATTAGGTTTATAGTTAGTAAAATAGTTTGTATATTTAAAGAAAGCTTTTAAACCTTTTTTTATATGTTCTGGGCTTCTCAAAAGCAGCCAGATGAACTAAAAGTTTCGCTAAGATAAGTATAATGTTGAGCTGCTCATAAGAAATAAACAAAATCGGAATTTTCAAAAAAATAAATGAAAAACAATAAATTCTGTTTGGATTTGCTTTGTCTTTACAGATCAGAGCTCTTGATGGTACAAGTAAGAATTTTATATTCCATGGTTCCGGCGCGGTACAGAATGTTAACAAAAACGACTCTTTTGGCGGAATGGTGATTTCTTATTCTGACCAGACCGTAAGGTTTTGGTATCCTAATACTTCGCTTAAAGCACTGTTGCTTGTGGATAAATCGTGGGGTCAGCCAAATACTCAGCATATATCACATAAAGTAGAACTTTCGATTAAGACATGGGAGAGATATACTAGTTGTAAGTATATTGGACCACACTGTGCCTCGCAAAGCTTGCCATCTGAAATTTTTTTATATGCCTCAAATGTATGTACGTTATATTCACGAATGTAAAATCTATAATTGTAATGCATTTCTTAAATAAATCTGTCAGGATAATAAACATGAAATAATGATTTCGAATGAATTAAGTTTCTCTAATAGAAAAAAAAATCTTGGAATCGTTTGTGAATAAATGATACTAGCCACATGATATAAAAGATGTAGAATGATTGCCAAAGAAACAACTCTCCAACAGAGAACAAATCACGTTCATAGAATGATACAAAATTGTAAAAGAAGCAACACATCAAAGATGTTGGCTGCTTAGTCTCAAGAGTAAAATAACAAAAATATTGAACTCCGAGGAAATTTCAAAACGGAAATACCATACTAATCAAATGGCAAAACCAAATATTCAAACACATCGAATGGATAACAACGCCGGTCATATTCCTGACTTGGTACAGACATTTTCTTATGTAGAAACACATCAAATGAATGGATAACAACTGTCATATTCCTGACTTGGTACAGACATTTTCTTATGTAGAAACACATCAAACGAATGGATAACAGCTGTCATGTTCCTGACTTGGTAAAGCAATTTCGTATGTAGAAAATGGGTGTTGAACCTGGTTTTATAGCTAGCTAAACCTCTCACTCTTAGGAAAACTTGTCTATCTATATTACTATGGACATTTGTTTATTTTTACCATTCCTAGGTCCACCTGTACCAAAGAGCACCAAATATGTTCCTGTTGTCACAACTATACAACCAAAAGTCACCAAACATGTTCCTGTTGTCACAACTGTACAAGCAATAGGTACCAACCGTTAATATATATTAATGTCCCGTATCAAAGTACTAGTAACTAGTAGATAAAAAGATCATGTTCTCATTTACAAAAACGTTTGTGTTTAATTGTATCAAAACTTATCATGTTATAATTATGCTTGTGTTTATAAAGTATAATTATCGACTTTTGTTTTAGACGTGAATTAAAAGGACATTGTGCAAAACATGGAAAATCAGAAGTAATAGGGCAAGTGTACGGAGGAAAAAACTAAGAAGAGTAATCATTAAACATAAAGAAAAACTAAATGAACCCATAAACAAGTGAATAGTTAAAACACAGACATATAGTCAGAGACATATAATAAGCGTAATGTATGTGTCTGGTAACAAAAATCCATCTTCTTTATTTCAAAAAAATATCATGTTCATAAAAGTTTGAAATTAAAACCAAATCGACCACTAAGTATTTCTTGTTTTTAACTTTCCTCCTGGTAAAGTATTTGGAACCAAACATGTAAAATGTAAACAAAAAAATCAATAATTTAGATACTGCTGCAAAAATTAAGTCTCACAAACTTAGACATGCTGAAAATGTTTGATGTTGGTAAAAAAGGTCCAATAGATGACTTCAAATTTATTATAACGAACCACTCCACCAGACATTCGTACAATAACTGCCTCTTAAGCAGCGACGTTCTTCATTGAAGTCCTGATAGAAAACCCAACCCTGGAGTATCGTCAATGAATCTGTTGAACTTGAAATAAAGCATCTCATAGATACGAGTGTGTCCGGTTCGCATCTGATCTTCATTCTAGAAATCTTGTCGATTGATAAATAAACGTACAAAAACAAACACAATTATCAATTCTCCGATTGTTAATTTGTCGTATCACAACTTCCTTGACGGGACTGTTGATAATCATATACTAAGTGTTCCATATAAAAAAAAGTTGAAGTCATTCCTTATTTGATAGCTTTTGTGGGCGCCGTTATGATTTCTTGGGTTTCTGTGTCGCAAACAAACAACAAAAGAAAACCTTGTCAGGATCAAAGTAATTTTACAAAGTATGATCTGCCCTTTTCTTAAGGATGAACACCTCTGAGGAGTCAAAAGTTTCTGGAATTAAACTTTTGTTCTTAACCTAATTTTTGGTCTTTGTGAAAACAATTTTTTTCATCAGTTTTATGTCATTTTTTTGGTTTTATCGTGAAAAATATCACAGTTCCACAATTAAAGTTTTTTTCATACTTTCAATAAAGATTAAGTTGGCCAATCTGGATAAATTTAACTTTAAAAAGTTATAGGTAGGTGTTAATATAAAAAAGTTTTGTCATATTTTGATGCTTTTTCGTGGCAAATTTACCATGCTGGCAATTGCAAGATGTTAGAATTATATAGTATCAACTTCTTATACACTATGCTCTTATAGTATATGTAGCTTCTCTGTATGTAATTCTGAAACCTTGAAAAACAGTCGTATGTTTCTCTTATAGTCACCAGGTCGGCTAGTACAACAAAAACTACAGCACTCAAGACTAACAATATAACAAGTAAGCTAAGATTTTTTAGATTAATTCTATGAATGTAAGAAATTTAAAAATTGGTTGTAATTTGAATACAAAACGAAGTTCTTATAGAAAAGAAGATGTGGTATGATTGCCAATATAACAACTGTCCAAAACAGGCCAAAATGACACCGAAATTATCAACTGTAGGTCACCATACGGCCTTCAACAATGAACAAAGCTCTTACCTCATAGTCATCTATAAAAGGTCCAGAAATGACAATGTAAACAATTCAATCTTGTTTTTTCTTGTCTTATTTATTTATTTTAATTTTAGTTTCACATTCGATTAATGTAAAAAAAAATGTGTGTGTGCTTTAACTGCAGTTTGTATCTATAAGTTGTTCATTTCTTGTAATTAGTATACTTGTCTTTAAAAATGTAAATCTTCAGTATAATGGAGGAAATAAAAGAATCAATCAATCAATCAATCAATAAATAAATATAGCAATCAATCAACCAATCGATTGATTGATAGTTTCAGACTAGTTTTCAAAGTTTTTTCTATGTTTCAATTGTTTTTAATTTGTTTTTCGATAATAATTGCATTTGGTGATGACTCCCACTTATTGTTACAATGTTCCAGGTTCTCAGTCTAAGCAACCTACTAATGGTTCTAAGAAGACCTTTAGTTTTAGTTTCACGGATGTTGACTGTAAGTTTACATACATATATAGATTACAGAATGAACGCTTTACTCTTAAATTTAACAGAAACTACCAAACTATCTTAAAAGTATTAAAACAGAAAAGCAAAACACAAAAGCAAAGACTGTCAAAGACGGTCGCTTTTTTGAGCTTCTTGACTTAGACACGCAGACAAACATGTGACAGGCTTAGGTAAAGGTCATATCACCAAAGCTTGCGACAAAATGTGTGTTTTCTGTAATATATATGTAAAATTATATATACGTATAAAAATTGTTATGGAGTGGAAATACAACTAACAGAAAAAAAGAAACAATCGTTTTGTTACAATGTAATAAAACACGAAACCAAAAAAGAGGGGTAAAAATACCAAAGGGACAATGAAAATCTTTACAATATGATAAATAATTCCTCTCAGAGAATATAAAACTAAGCATTTTTGTTTGTTTTGTTTAGTTTAAACATATTTTATTTGCGTAAATGTGCAAAAGGGATGAGACACAAGTTAATCAAACTTATAAAGTCTTCTCCGCAAATGTGTGTGTGTGTGTATATATGTTTGTGTTTTAACGTATTTTTTCCCCCATGTTTATAAAATGTCACGTTTTCCAGTGCCAACCATTTTAGTCGGAGCTGGACTTGGAGTTGGTGGGTCGATTCTGTTGTTTGTTGTTGGTTGCATCATTAAGCATGTAATAAGTAAACCGAAACCAACGGAAGTTGTAAGTATAAATATCAATAAAATTTTATCAAATAGCTCGAAACTTAAAATTCTTAAGTAGGACTTTCAACACGATGTTCATTTTTCAACACACACAAGCGCTTAAACCAATCCGATTATCGCATAGGGGTCTAGGGACCTAAACTAGTGTGCATAATGTACGCCCGAATATATTAAAATTCGCATCGACGAAAATATGCTGACACAGAGTAGTTTAATTAACGTCGATCTACGATGACAGTCACCGGTATATATATATTTAGACTCGTATATATATATATATATATGTATTCTTTCAGTAAAAAATACCAACATTTATTTAATTTTAATTCAATATAATCAGAGACATATAATATAATTTAATACAATTTGTCATTTCATTTTCTTAAATTATGATTCTTTTTTTCAAAAAAATATGTACACTGTAGTCAGGGTGGGTTGGTTCTGTCGACATTTTACTTCTTACAGATCAGGCCACAAAGTAATAAAAGTAATTGTCTTGTTGTATTTTCAGGAACCCTTCTGATTGACAGCAGCTTGATGTCTGAAATTCTATTCCAATAAAAACAATTCTTTCTCCTTTATACTGATAATGTTGTCAAAACTTAACAATAAAAACTATTCTTTTCTTTGAATACATTGCCTCTTTATATAAATCTCCAGATTCGTTCATTACTGACACACAAGGTAAACTTATTGAAAAAGACGGTATATCATAGAAATAATTCAAAAGTATACAAGATACAAAAATTGATTTTATGAACCATGTGCGGATTAAAAACAAAATTCCTGTTCATGTTAACCACGTATTTCAATTTTATTGGTAACCTTAAAAGTTAACCTATATATATTAACATATTTCATATTGAAAAACTGTGTTTTTCAGTATGAATAAAAGGATAGGTGAATATACGTTGATGAGACAGCATTTATATCAACAGGCAATATTCCCTGTCCCCCATATAGTTTGATATAGTTACTTTTACAGCTCAGAATCAGGAGATAACTGAATTGTATTTTAAGGGCATACGATACAGTTTTGATCCTGTATTTACAAGTTCATGAAAATTTGCATTTAGGCTATTTTTTACCTGATTAAATCAAATATGTAATAAAAAATATACCTTCATGTGCTACTTTTTGAGTAAAATGAGGTCGAAATTTTGTATATTTGCTCAAAATTCAGATTTGTGGCCGTAATTTTTTTTTCGAAAGAAAGACATAACTTTTTTGTTATAAAAGATAAACACAAATTGTTTTATGTTAAATAATCGGTAATTTCTGCATGTTATAAGAATCCTAAAAATTTATGCATTTTTTTATTCAGAAATAACTCATATTTATCAAATGTTCATGAATTGAGGAAAAAACGTCATTTTTTACTGCATGTTTATCAAAATTAAAAAAAATCCTCTATTTACAGTTTTATAAAATTTGCGTCACATAATCTCCCTGCAAAATGAAACAAAATGCCGTTTTGAAAAATAGGGGTCCATGAACTCGTTTTCAAATTAAATCAGTTTGCATGATAAAAATCAGCCGAAAACTGCATCTTTTCCCGATATGTCACAGTTTGACATCGCGAAAATAACATATTACGTTAGCAACGTCATTACCTCCCCTGTAACTGTATCGTATGCCCTTTTAAAGCTCTGACGGCATCAATTGGGGATTTGATGGTCGCAAATTAAGTTTACAGGCGACGAGTTGCCGTCGGAGCCTAAAATACAATATTGTTACCTCCATTTTTTGTTTTGCAAATCAATATAATTACATTAGATGTAAGTTTCATTATAATACGTTATTCTGATTGGCTAACATGTTATTCCGTAAACAATATTGCATCAGACAATAACATTTATCATGCATGATGACACGAGGTCTCACAAAAAAGTGCACAGGTGAATTAAATAAAACTGGATAAAAATCGTGTTTTCATGAATTTAGCTAAAAAAATGTAATTATAAGTATTGAATACTTCTTTTTGAAACTTTATAGGGTTGTAAAAGCGTTGACCGTGCGTACATTTTTAGAATGAAGCGCTTCCGCGCTTCATACAAAATGTACTTCGGTCAACGCTTTTACCACCCAATAAATTTACAAAAAGAAGCATTCAATTCTTAAATGAATACTTCTTTAAAATATTTGGTTGAACTGAATATGCATGAAATATTTTCCACTGAAAGTAACGTAAGCAACAAACAACAAAATATATCGTATTTGGGTAATGCATTAGTTTATATGAAAAGAGAAGATATGTATACGGTATGATGAGTGCCAATGATCCAACTTTCTACCAGAGACCAATTGACATAAAACGTAATAAAATGCAATGTTTCCCCATTTAGGTCCGAAAAGGAGGAAGGTATATATTTTGCTTTTATTAAAAAAGTTTGCCGGTAATTACAAGTTAATTGCTTATAAAATTCACTTTTACTTTCTTTACTGATAACGGAACAATTGGATTAAAAAATGAAACGAATGTAAGAAGAAAATAAGATTGATTATATTCATCTCATATATTTACATGCTTTGTATGATATGGAGAGGTATATAGCAGGTCAAGCTTCATGACCAATTTTATTTTCACTTTGAAGTTTTAAACATATGAATTCTATTGTAGAGAAATAAAAAAAAATCCTAGTTGGTCCGAGACCATAATTATTTTGTAGTGCATTTCTGTAAGAACATAAATGAAAATTTAAAAAAATCCCACCTGCGCTTTTTTAATGAAATTTTTGCAGTATGTTGTACTACTTTTGGGACAAATTCATGATATCAAAATTATAGAAAACTACCTCAAAATATGGACAATTTTATGTTAAGGGCGTCTTGAAATCTTCTGACAGCTTCCGAAGTGCTATGATTTTTTAACATTTTTCAGCTAGACCAAATCACTACTTTCCTTTATTCTGGACCCAATTTATTTTACAGTGTAATTTCACCTCCCCCCTCCCACCCTACTTGCAATTTGAGGCATTAAACATGGAGAAATAAATCTGGAAGGGGTATACAAATTAATGGCAAGTAGTCCACTGTCAACACCTATAGGGACTATATTTGGAGGACAAAGAAAATAAAATCAAGGGACGATAATTGTGGTCTCGAACCAGTTTTGCGCTTCCAAGAATTTGAAAAAGTGAAACAGACGATTTTTTATCCTCTCGTAATACACATTTTTTTCACAACTTAATAACCTCATCTAAACGAACAACCCCAGTCATCGGGTTGTTTATACTTTGTGTTCTTGTTGATAGTATCTGACTCATGAAAATTCTATCTAAGGAAATATATACAGATGATCCACCATAAATAGCGTCTCGAATCGACAACGTTGAAACCGTATGAAAATAGTCCAGTGAACAAACTTGCAAGGCATTTCATTTCTGTGAAAACGAAGTCGTTTGACTACGCAAATTATCAAAAAGTATGTAGCTGTTTGTAGAGTTAAAAGTACAATTACGGAAAAGTATACTAGTTAGCATGCAACATATATAAAATTTCAACAAATAACGTCGTAAATTACAGTTTATTTGTAAAACTCAGCAAAATCCGACATTGGACATCTTGCAAGACATTTTCCAGAAGCCATTGCATTTTTATATGAAGTGTGAGTGGTGCAAAAATTCGATTTTGATATGGTCTATCTATGTACTTTTGTTAGCATAATTTACACTAACGAAATTTTATATAATCTCATATTTTAAAACCTATAAATTTTGATAATTTTATATTTATTTTACATCTGACCATAATGAACATTTGATTTTGCCAAAATATAGCGTTGGTCGTTACAGGAACGCATATTCAGGAGGATTTGTTTTTGGTCGGTTATTTATTTTTGTAAACTGAGAGGACAGATTATTAATTTTCTGCACTATTGAAGCAAAATTTTTCATTTTCATTAAAGCAAGGGACTGATTATTCAATTTCACAACTATATTTTTGATATTCGAAAACATACAATTTCTAAATGATTTGTTTATTATAAATAATACATATAGTATAGTCAAGTCATTATGTACCAATTAATTAGATTAACCCCCCTCCTCTGCCAAAATGAATCTTTTAAATTTCCAACTGCATATACATGTATTGAAAAATACCGTTTCGATCCCTAACATCACTGAAGAGACATTTATTGTCGAAATCCGGATCTGGTGTACTAAAAAATATTGACACCGTGGCGTAACATCGTGGCCACAAGTTAAAATTTGTTTTCTGTTTAGTATTAAATTTATATTAAGATCCATTTTGTAACATCTTGTCTTCCTGGTTCGATTCCCGTTTGGGATGAAAATTTCAGGAACTCAATTTTCGGCTCTCCCTTGACACCATTCGCGAGTATGGTCTTGAGGAAACGATGATAGTCCGTCGGACGGGGACGATAAATGGTTGACCCGTGTTAATAGAGAGCCATATCTCTTGCACGTTAAAGACACCCTTGTAGATTTCGAAAAAGAGTAGGCTAATGCCGCTACAAGGCAGCACTCGCACCCGCAAAGTGGAAAGGGATTAATATAAGTTGCAAAACTTGTTTCCCAATCCACTATAAATAAATATGTTTAAACTAAACTAACATCTTGTCACGGATCGATTTTATTTGGCAATCGCCAATGGCAGTCAGCAGGGTTAAAGAACATCAGTTGTTCGACCTGTTAGTCAAATGCGTTTTGTTTAAATATACTTTTTCACTTTTTTGGTCTTTTGGAAAATGTTGTTTGTGCTGTTTTAGACCCTTCTACAACGAAATTTGTTTTACATGCACACGTATAAAAATTGCGGGTTTTATCCAACGCAATCATAGGTTTGGACGTAGTTTTCAATTTAGACTCGCATGTATTGCATACATACATAGTATTAAAGTTTAATTATAAGTAGGCGCTTTTAAATGTTTTGACAAACATACTTTTTTTGAAGGGTTTTGGAGCCATTGGAGGCACAAGAAGCTATAGAACAAATGATGCAAAATCATGCTATCTGGGTGTTCTGAAGACCCTTTCATAATCTAAAAATGAAGTCTTGTTTTAATAATATTTTGACAATATTTTGGTCTCAAAGCAAAATGTATAAATTCAGTGTAAGACTGAAGTTTTTAGGGACAACAGTAAAATAACTTTATAGAAGCACACAAGCTATTGTGTAAAGATGTCAATATCAGTGAAAATACACCTACCTCATGTAATTGTATCAATTCCGCATACATTTTTGGACCCCTTCCCCATGTTATAACAGGAGGTCTTAACATCGTTCAAGACCGAGAGTTAAAATCATTCCTCAGTAAAGGACCTAAATATCGTTCCCCTTCAGTTATTAATTGGAATGAGTGTCGTAATATCATCCACGACTCACTCCGTACTTACTGTTTGAAATGGATAAAACGGGAAAAAGCTGACAAAAATCTTTGGACTTTTTTTCAATCCAGTAATGAATATAGTTGATATACGTATTCAACATTTTAAAGAACATTTTATTATTAACAAAAAACACAACAAACCTATTTCTCGTATCAAATATAAGCTAAAAGAATTTGTTTTTTGTCCCGGGCGATAAAGCTGCAAATAGTATTATTATTGTTTGACGTAAATTTTACATTGAGGTTCTGAAAAAAGAAATTACCAACTCACCAACATTCCAACTGACTCCATTTTCAGAAAACGACATCTGTAAAAAAACATAAACTTTTAGCTTCCGCTTTACAAGCAGATCCAAATACAAATTATGAAAGTCCCAACTAGGTATTGGCTTCCAAAGCTCCACAAAACACCTTACACATATAGATTTATTTCGTCTTCAATCCATTGTTCCACAACTAAATTGTCTATTCTTCTTACCAGTACACTTGGTTCAATAAAACATACTATACTGATAATAAATTGTTCAAATAAGGCTTTCGAAAATAGTAGAATTAATTACTTTTGGAGTGTCAAGAACTCGTTGGAAGTACTTGATAAATTGCATGTTTATATTGGTGATTTTGAATCTGTTCAAAGTTTTGATTTTTCTACCCTATACCACATTGCCTCACATTCTCATTAAGAAAAAATTCACCCACCTAATTAAATGGGCATTTAAAAAGTCAGAATGTGAATATATATGTTCAAACTCTTTTAGGTCATTTTTTAGTAGCAATTAACAAAAAACTATGTCAATCGGACATGCTTTGATACTATATATGCCCTTGAATTTTTACTAGATAACATTTTTGTTCGCTTTAGAGATTCCGTATATCGTCAGGTTATCGGAATTCCAATGGGGACTAACTGTGCACCACTTATTGCGGACCTGTTTTTGTATTGCTATGAGTTACAATTTATGAGAAAAATCAGAAAAGACCCATCGAAACAACATCTGATTAACAAATTTAATAATACTTTTAGATATTTGGATGACATTTTGGCTCTCAATTATGACGACTTCAGTATGTATACCAAAGAAATATATCCTGCTAAACATATACTTTAAAAGAAGCTAATATTAACAATGACCACTGCCCTTTCCTCGATCTTGATATCTATATCACTAACGGAAAGCTTAATACTAAAATTTATGATAAAAGAGATGATTTTTCATTTCCTTTCGTCAATTATCCATTTTTAGATGGTGACGTCCCCTTGTTGCACCATCTTACGGTGTTTATATATCTCAACTTGTACGATTCGCTCGTGTTTGTAACAATGTTTTAGATTTTAACGAGAGAAATTTATGTATGTCTGAAAAATTATTACACCAGGGTTTTCGATATCACAAACTAGTCAAAACATTTACTAAATTTTATCCTCGGTATAAGGACATCATTCGTAAATATAGCTCAACATGCAGACTTCTTATACGTTTAGGTATTTCACATCCAATTGTTAATGGAAATATTCTTTATAAAGCACAAAAATGTCAGTATTCACCGCAGAAACTAACAAAACCCTTAAATATAGACTTATTAAGAAGGAATATAGTTACGATGCTGTTGTCTATTTGTTTATTTTCTTTGGTGACATCTTCTTAAATCAGACTCGGACTTCTCTTGAATTGAATTTCAAACGTACGTATTGTTATGCGTTTACTTTTCTACATTTACTAGAGGTATAGGGGGAGGGTTGAGATCTCATAAACATGTTTAACCCCGCCGCATTTTTGAGCCTGTCCCAAGTCAGGAGCCTTTGGTCTTTGTTAGTCTTGTATTATTTTAATTTTAGTTTCTTGTGTACAATTTGGAAATTAGTATGGCGTTCATTATCCGACTGAACTATAGTATATATTTGTTTAGGGGCCAGCTGAAGGACACCTCCGGGTGCGGGAATTTCTCGTTACATTGAAGACCTGTTGGTGAATTCGCTGTGCTTTTTTTCTATGGTCGGGTTGTTGTCTCTTGATACATTCCCCATTTCCATTTTCATTTTTTTTTTATGTAAATAGAGAGATGCTTTTTTTAAATATAACAATTAGTTTCTCAAAACATAGTGATAATAGATATAAGAAAAAGTGGTATGAGTGTCAATGAGACAACTCGACATCTAAGACACAATTTGTAAAAGTAAACCATTATAGGTCAAATTACGGTCTTGAACACGGAGCCTTTGCTCACACCGAACAACAAGATATAAAGGGCCCCCGAAAATGACTAGTGTAAAACCATCCAAATGGAACAACTAACGGTATAATCTATATAAAAAAATTCGAAACACTTATGAACCGCATCAACAAACGACAACTACTGAACATCAGATTCCTGACTTAGGACAGTTACAAATGCAGCGGGGATGAACGTTTTAGTAGGTACCAACCTTCGCCCTTTTCTAAGACAATAGTGTAACATCAAAACATAGAAATACACAAAAATTATAAAATATCAATTGAATGGCTTAACTCAATCAAAAAACATATTATTTTATTAACACAAGCGAACATACACTAAATGAATACATTTGATCTATGGCATAATGTAAATACAAAATCAATAAAATAAAATAAGGGGTTAATTTTAAAACTAAAAAAAACCAACCCTAAATTTGAACAACTTGAATACCGCCAAATAGAATAAGGTACACAGGTAAATGGAAAAAAAAATGTTGTAAGGTATATACAATATAAATGGAGAACGGAAATATTCTTTTTCAATTTATAAAAATAAAACAGGGGGATTCTTTGTTATAACTTGATGCATGATTTCTGATTCCTACCAAAACTAACATGTACATGTTGAAGTTTCTGTAATCGTGAAAAAAAACCCAAAAACAACAACATTCATTGGAACATTTTATTTAAAACTTAAAGCCTTGCCATCCATGTTTTGTTGGAATGATAACTGAATAACAGAACCCGTTATACTAAGGCAGTGTCTGCGCGTACCCGCATGCGGGGACGAAGAGTCAAATTGCCGTTCTAGGCTGCGCGTTCCCACATCCGGTTTTCTAATAAAATGCCATCGAATCGGGAAAGAAACGTGAAATATATACGAAAATTATCGATAATATAGCGATTTCGTGTAGAACGAGTGAAGAATATGAAAAAATAATATTTTCAAATTGTATTTATTTAATAATGATACATAATAAACATTGCAAAATTAAATGCACAATGATGGAAAATGAAACTGTACAGTCCCTGAAAAGAAAAAAGTAAAATAAAACTACTAAAATTAAAGCTTGAGTTTATAAAAATTAAAGAAGCAAGTAATAATATCAATTTAAACCAATTATAAAAGATTCGTGTAACCAGAGACATATAATATGTATTATATGTCTCTGATGTAACTAATTAAGATTTGGAACAAATTTTACATATCAAATATTATTGTTTTGGCACAGCTTTTAACCCGGCTGCACATTTCAAATGTTGCCAGCCTACGTTCACGTTTCATTATTCATTATTACTTGCTTCTTTAAATTTTAATTTTTATAAACTCAAGCTATAATTTAAGTAGTTTATATATTTTAAAATTTTAGTTTCTGTTTTTCTTTTACAGGGACTGAAGATCACTGAACAGTTTCATTTTCCATCATTGTATCATTATTTAATAAATCCAATTTGAAAATATTATTAATTTTCGTACTCTTCACTCGTTCTACACGTTTTATTCCCATATTATCGATAATTTCCGTAATTTCAAGTTTTATACCCGATCCGATGGCATTTTATTAGAAAACCGGATGTGGGTACGCGCAGCCTAGAACGGCAATTTGACTATTCGTCCCCGCATGCGGGTACGCGCAGACACTGCCTTATACTAAAACTAATGAGAATTTCACAAAGGCCCATCGCGGGACTGTGACAGATCGTTTGGTTCAACCGCTCATGCTAAAGGTCCATCGCAGGACATATCGTTTGGTTCAACCGCTCATGCTAAATGCCCATCGCGGGACAGATCGTTTGGTTCAACCGCTCATGCTAAATGCCCATCGCAGGACAGATCGTTTGGTTCAACCGCTCATGCTAAATGCCCATCGCGGGACAGATCGTTTGGTTCAACCGCTCATGCTAAATGCCCATCGCAGGACAGATCGTTTGGTTCAACCGCTCATGCTAAATGCCCATCGCGGGAGAGATCGTTTGGTTCAACCGCTCATGCTAAATGCCCATCGCAGGACAGATCGTTTGGTTCAACCGCTCATGCTAAATGCCCATCGCGGGACAGATCGTTTGGTTCAACCGCTCATGCTAAATGCCCATCGCAGGACAGATCGTTTGGTTCAACCGCTCATGCTAAATGCCCATCGCGGGACAGATCGTTTGGTTCAACCGCTCATGCTAAATGCCCATCGCAGGACAGATCGTTTGGTTCAACCGCTCATGCTAAATGCCCATCGCGGGAGAGATCGTTTGGTTCAACCGCTCATGCTAAATGCCCATCGCAGGACAGATCGTTTGGTTCAACCGCTCATGCTAAATGCCCATCGCGGGACAGATCGTTTGGTTCAACCGCTCATGCTAAATGCCCATCGCAGGACAGATCGTTTGGTTCAACCGCTCATGCTAAATGCCCATCGCAGGACAGATCGTTTGGTTCAACTGCTCATGCTAAATGCCCATCGCAGGACATATCGTTTGGTTCAACCGCTCATGCTAAATGCCCATCGCGGAACATATCGTTTGGTTCAACCGCTCATGCTAAATGCCAATCGCGGGACAGATCGTTTGGTTCAACCGCTCATGCTAAAGGCCCATCGCGGGAGAGATCGTTTGGTTAAATCGCTCATGCTAAAGGCCCGTCGCGGGACAGATCGTTTGGTTCAACTGCTCATGCTAAAGGCCCATCGCGGGACAGATCGTTTGGTTCAACGGCTATAATGAGTCATGACAGCTAAAGTAAATATAAAAACTCAAAATACATCAACATTTATAAAGATAGCATAAGTGAATTAAATTGTAAATTTTAATAAGATATGCATTGGCGGATTAAAAAGAGGTTTATGTTTTTGTTTTTTGAACTGAGGTCCCTTTTTCGATTTAGAAAAAAAAAGTTACATTTCATTATGTTCCGGGCTGAGACTACTAAAACACTGCTGTGTTATAGTAGTCTCAGTTCCGGAATAATAACCCTCTCTTTATTCGTTTTGTTTTTTTATAATCATATGAACGTTTCATTGAGACCCCCCCCCCAAAAAAAAAACAAAAAACAAAAAAAACCCAAAAAAAACAGATTTTGAAAAAAGGGGGAGGATAAATTAAAATTGCCCCGTCTCCAATTACCTATGAAAACATCAAGTTTTAAAATATGCCAAACTTCAATAGTATTATTAACATAAGACGGAAAAAATACTTCTGGAAAAGCTGAAAAAAGGGAAATTTTCAGTCGGTTATCAATCAATTTTAATTTTTAAAAAAATCCGGTTGTTTGAACATTTTGAAAAAGCCCCCGGATATTTTGAAATGGTCCACGTGAAGGAAGTTTTAGTAACTGGTTTCTTGTACTTGTTTTGCTTCGCTTCGTTAGATCTGTGCTAAATTCAGATTAGAAGGTACCAGGAGATACCTGCCCACTTTTTAATCCAATCATACTTTGTTTACAACGAAGAAGGTCAAGGTAAAGTCATCTACGTCTACAAAAACTACACAAATAACTTACAAGCAAAACTAAACAGAATAGTTCACAGACAACAAGACTTAAAAGTATTGGTAAGTGTGGATCATATATTTTAAATCTTTTTATGATGAGCTTATTAAAAATCTGACTACCATATAGCTAATTAAAGTAACCATAATATGATGGCATATCTGACGAAACAGTTTATTTGGTGCAGGCTTAGTCTTACTGTTTGTTTAATTATGTAGTTCCATTTTTATGTAAGATTTTTATTTCTGTAAGTTATGAAATTCAACTCTATTCCGTGACTATTTAACAATACCTGTACTACCAAAAATTAGTTGTAATTACATTTGATAACAGATTTATAAAAAGTTTGACTTTATCTAGATGGCACTCTCATTATTTTTCAAACTTTTTTCTTTGTAGAAAAAAAAAACCACTTTTAAATTCACCTTAAAATTCAACAAAATCACAACAAAACAGAATACATTGTAGAGGGAGGTAAAGGGTTATTTTCATGCAATGTTTTCCACCTTTTTATTTCAGGTGTATTGACGATTTATTTCTTGTTTTCTCTTGTTTGGTTCACTGTGCGTGCTTTATGTTTCCCCTTACTAATTCTCTGTGTTTTGTGTCGGTGCTCTTTATTGTGCTTGTCCCACATTTGATAAGAAATGTAAACCTGGACTAATCCAAAGTCAGTGTTATAATACCATCTGAAACTTGTGTAAGCTAATGATACTTATAGAATATACATTAGTGTTACAATTCTTCTTTGCAATTTTGCTGTATATGAAAGGTATATGTATTGAACTCCATCCAATAACTATAAATAATATTTTTCAAATCAGATGCAACTAGCAGACGCTTAAAGGTGGCAGCAGGTTATTCATGTTAAATAATAATGACTGCATGATCTCTAAGAACATGAAGAACGGCTTAGTTATAATTTCTAAATCCTTTTTTCCTTAGTTTTTACGATTTTATTTCTCATGCTTTGTTTTCAATGATTTTTTTTTTATGCTATGTTTTTGTTACTATTATTTCATGTGTTTCTATGTTTCCCTTAATCAACCTCATTGTATACTCCATTTTGTTTTTGTGGAGAAATGGTAATGCAAAAATTGAAAATGTGAAAAATTAAAGTTATTTTGAGAATGTAAGTTTTTTTTTTTATAACTGAGAATGACAGCTTTACATTTTATAGGAATAATAAAATAAAAAAAAGTTTTTATAATTGAAAGATTTTTTAAAATTCATAATTTAACACTGTTTAATTTTAAAAGTCCATGGCTGATAATTGACAAAGCCACCTAGGAGGCCCCTCATGGGGGGGTCCTAGTAATCACATAATCACCATTTTTTTGCCAATATAATCACATAATCATTCAGGGTTGGCAAAGTATTACCCGCCCGGGAATTCCCGGGCTGGGCAATACTCCCAGAAAATGGTTATAGTGGGCAATACTGGGCAATATGATTTTCTATGCTTATTTTAACACTAAATAGTAAAGACTTGGTACAGTTTCATAGTAATAATAATTGTATAATAGCTAAATATGTACTTTTTATACAGATAACCATTGGCAGTCATTTCTAGAAGGTTGAAATTCTTCTCTTTAAATTCTACATGTAGGCAGAACAGAAGATTTGTACATCTAAAGACACCTTTTTAATGACCAAGCATTGTTTTATTAATCCAAACCTTGAAACATGCATTTTATTACAGTGCTTAAGTGACTTGTTAATTTTATTTGTCATAGTCATATTGCTAAATAAACACCCTAAGGGGTCATGCCAATAAAACTTATAGAATTGTAAGGGCTGATTATTGTTACATAAACAAGTCTGTGTTCTAATCTGAATAATTACTAATTAATTAGTGACATTATTTAAATGTAATTTTTCTTACAAGTAATTGTTAATTCTTAATAGGAATTATACTTATATGAAAAAAAATAATTTTGCTTTATATTTACAGTTTGACAATTTAGACAAACAAAATAGGGTATAAATATCTTATTAAATGTATTACATTTGTGTTTATCACTGAATCCTCTTTAAAATTAAGACAAGTATTTTATATTACCCAGTATTGCCCACTAAAACCCAGTAAAACCCGGGTTTTCCCAGTTTTTCCCTCTGGGCTGGGCAATACTCATAAAACCCGGGTTTTTGCCAACCCTGTAATCATTAAATATTTGCTTATCTTTAGTAATCAAATAATCATAAACTAAAAATACAGTCCTAGGTAATCAAATAGTCATGAAATATTTGGCTTAATAATCAAATAATCATTAAAAAAACGGCCAAGTAATCACATAATCAAAAACCCCATGAGGGCCTTCACCTAGATTCTTCTGCAATGGATTTCAGGCTGCCATATATTAAAGCATTACAAAAATCTGCCAGTCTTGCTTGTTGTAAATATCATGCACATGTTTATGGAGAAAAAACTGCTAGCTAGACTAGTACAATAAATCTAGAAATCAGTCAACTTGCTTAAAAATCATCAGTCAACTTTTTAAAGGAGTTTCTGTCCTTGAATGACATTTTCAAGATAATTGTTTTTTTGTCATCTTGAAAAACTACAGAGAGAGAAACGGGTCTCTAAAAACACCGCAAAGGACCTCCTTTGTGCACAAAGGAGCACAAAGGAGCACTAAGGACCCCAAAGAAGTTTGTTAAGGGCACAAAGGACCTGAAATTCCCTTTAAAGAATAAAATTACAATAATTCCTGAAGAAAAATGTGAAAAAAATAATTAATTTCAATAAAAATTGCGATTTTTATAATTTACGATTTGGTGTTGTCACCGGTATCGGTTTGGAACCGAATTTATATCCGGGCTATGTGACAGCTCGCGTATGTGAATTTTTAAATAGTGATAATATGACATAACTGATAAAAACCTCAATTATTTTGTTGTTATAAATTTTTTTTACGACAAGAGACTTTATTAAAACTACGAAAATCATGTAAGGATATCGATGCTTTGCTGTTTTTTTTCTCAGCTGGTCTCATGTTTCATCAACAGCTTGTTTTTTTTTATGTATGGTAATATTTATTGCTATGACGAAAACTTGTCTAAAGGCACAAAAGAAACGGTATGACCATTATTCTTAAGGTAAGTAATTAATTTGGAATTGTCAATTCGTATTTAATGAAATTAATTTCAATACACACTTTGTTTTATAACAACTTATTCTACACAAAAACAAAGTATGTACCGAAATTTTCTTACTTGGTGAGTCTCAAATTACTTTAAAGAAAACATTTCTAAGCCACAAAGGGGACAGTATGTGATTTTTTTCTGAAGGTAGGAAAATTGGGTTGATTTTTTCAATTCGTATTTTTTTCAGAAATTTCAATACACACTGTTTTATCAAATTTTATTCTGTACAAAACAGTTACGGACAGAAAGTAACAGAAAAAAATCACAATTCAGTTTTGAGGTTAGTTTTCTTAAACTTTGAACACGAAAACACTTCTTTTGAAAAAAAAATGTATTTTTCTTGAAGTTTTATTTATGAAGCAACTTTGTTATAAACATTTATTCAATAGATATCAATAATTATTAAATAATTGTAACGAAAACAAAATATCAACGAGGCTTAAATGGCTTCATTTTGCCAATAAATATATATCCTCTGCATGATTAAAAAATTAATACATTTTCATTTATCAAGGTTAATGAGCTTCTAAACTTAGAAATGAATATATGTTAAAAAATATAAAAATATTTCAAAATATATTTAACAATTATCAAAAAAATATTTGACTTTTTGTCCTATCAAATTTGTGACTTTCTGTCCGTTTACCTCCTCGGACATATTTCAGACCTTACTTGAAACTGTCTTATGAAGGTCTAAGTAAAGATATCCTAAACTTGTCGCAAGATCTTTAAATTTTCAAATGGATATAAATCTTGACAAACAGTGTTTGCTTTATTTATTTATTTTCGATTTCATGTCCAGTCTGTATTTACATCATATGTTTGTGTTTTCTCAATATTTTTCAATACATCCGTATATACCGATTACAGAACACGGTTCGTAAATCTTCAACTTTAATACCAATTTAACTCGAGACGGGTTTTTATTTGTGAAAAAATCAATATTATTTCGTTGGAAATCACTTCCCCCATTTCATAAATAATTTCAGTTCCTTTGTGCACTTATCAAACTACTTTGTGGTCATTTGTGCTCGCTAATACTTACATAATTTTCGTAGTTTTGGTAAAGTCTCTTTATTACAACAAAAAATTTTAAACATACTAATTGACGTTTTTATCATTAAAATCAGAGACATATACTCTCTGTTTATATAATATTATAACTGGTTTATCGCATAGCCCTGATATGATGTCGGTTGCAAACCGATACCGGTGACAACACCAAATCGTACATTATAAAAATCGCAATTTTTATTGAAATTAATTTACTTTTTTTACATTTTTCTTCAGTAATTATAATAATTTTATGCTTTAAAGGGAATTTCGGGTCCTTTGTGCTCTTATCAAATTTCTTTGTGGTCCTTAGTGCTCCTTTGTGCACAAAGGAGGTCCTTTGCGGTGTTTTTAGAGACCGGAGAGAAACTGCATAAAGGACAGCAAAAACACTGTAAGATATAAAGAAATTCAGCATGAGTGAATTTGTCAATCAAGTGTTATATACATATTTTCTTAATAAATAATGGTTTCTAGTTCACAGTATGGTATCTGTATCATTCCGGAATCGGAAAGGGTTATTCCGTATCCAGACTGATATTAACTTGCTCTTTTTCTTGTTACTGCTGGTGGCAGACGTAATTTTATATTGAGAGTAAAATATAACAACTAAATCTATTTTATTCATATTTGTTTGTGTCCATTATATATAAAAGTCCCCCACGGATACAGAACAAGTTTTAAATGTACATTTTTTGTACCCATGGTTTGTCTTACATTGTATATGGTAAATGTCTTGAGAACTATGAAAAATAGAAAGAAACTGTAAACAGCAAACCTGAGCATCAAGATGAGATTGTAAACACAAATACTGTATACCCTTATAAGTTAATATGAATAATTTGTTTGACCTTATTATAGGAGTTACTGTCCATAATGACAATTTCAAAAGAATATTCTTTTGAAATTGTCATTATGGACAGTAACTCCTATAATAAGGTCAAACATGCTTATTATTTATATTGGAAGATGTCAGTAACTGCTGTTCCATTTTCTCAAATAAATGAAACCAATGTATATACAAATAATATGTACCAGATGGTATACTATAATGAGAAGATATTCCTATAGATCATTTCATTGGTATGCTAGCATAGCATATATATTTTACAAGTTGTTGACATACATATTTTATTGACATGTATGATGCAATCAATGTAATTTGTTTTTCAAAACAAATATAAATCTGACCATAGGTGAAGTGAAGTGCATACATTGTAGCTTTACAATGTTATACAATTCAGCTTTTGGTTTCATGACATGTAGATTGCATTTAGCTATTTCTGCAGAGTTCTGGAAATCTCCCCCCCCCCCTGGTGGTTCTTGAGGGAACTTTGTTTCTGAATTAGACTAGTACGGTAAGAAAATCTTAAACAGGATTTATCAATATGACAATTTAGTTTATAATATAAGAAGCAAGCTAACCAAGGACCATGTTGGCTTTTGTTATCAAAAGCCCCATTTTCCCTGTAATTTAAAGACAACACCTTTGTAGATCTGAAAAACTGACAGAGCTAATCAAGGTTTGTGTAGTAGATGACAAAGGCTTTATGATAACATTATTTCATCAGAGATGGATTTAAGGGGGTCCAGGGAGGCCTGGGCTCCCCATTTCTAGGGAAAAATTGGTTGATAATGTAGGGAATCACTGGAGCATGACTGAGGCAGTCAGTGGGCCCCCAATTATGAAATTTTCTGGATCCGCCACTGGTCATGTATTATATATGTTTCATTCGATTCTAAAGAATGGATTGGTAAATGTGTAAAGTCTTTTAAAAACTTTAGTCTTTTTCTCTTCATTTTCTTCACATTTTTTTTTTCGTTATTTGGTAAATGTCCTAAGCAGACATGAAGGGGTTACTGGATTGTATTCAAACTTAGAAGAGGGTTTTCAATACATGTAAACATTAATTTTGGTACCATTTACCTGATTTAAGTGGGAGGACATCAAGTGGCTAAATTAGGCATTAAAAACAAGTAAGGACATTTAATGTTAGGATTATTAATATATATCTGACCTAATGACCTTCTGGCAGTCATCATATATATTACATACATGTAAACAATTGGCATTTAACACCCTATTGTTGGTTATTGATTTTTTCACTGATGACCAATTGTAATAAACATAACATTAAATACCCTCCACTGGTTACCTGTATAATAATAAGGACAAGTAATAAGTGGAACAGTTTAAGGACATATTGACATTACAGGTAGGTTTTTTTGTTTTCCTCCCAATTTATTTGAAATTTTGCTGACAAAAATACATTAGATAACAGAAAAACAATTGGGGAATATAAAGAAAATTGAGGAAAAGAGAGAGAAAATTAAATTTAACCTTGAGAACTTTTTGAAATTATTTTTAACCTAGAAATCCTTATACTCATATGTTTATAAGAATAAGCATTTACTTATATATTCAGTCTGTTTATTTTTCTTGTCAACTTGTCGATTAGTGAAAAAAATCTATAACTTCTTTTTTATTGACAAAAAAAGATTTCATATTTTGCATATATATATATAGATTTTGTACATCCTGTTTATTTTTATGAGATGTGTGCATTATGACCAAATAAGATAAAGTTGATCTGTCATATCCTATTCACACCATACAACTGACCTGAACCATTATTTTGTATATCATGAACTGCTTGTCATCAAGAATGAAGTTTTTGCAATTATATTTTTACTTCTTCACTACTTGAACAAAACATACTCTGTATGCCTGCTAAATAAAACAAAAACAGAAAAGGATCTAAGTTTTAATAAAGATTATGTCATTTTGTAGATTGTATACAATAATATGCACTGCTTCTATCCAATAAGCCTTAAAATGTATGACTTGTTAATGGTCATGCCTGTATTTTCCATACATGTATATATGCAGTGCAACCAAAATCCAAAATCCTTAAATTTTAATACACTTAATTTTACTGATAAACTTGTGATTATACTAAATCCATCAACACCAAATGATGTAAAAGCAGTTGTTTCTTTTATTAAAGAGTCATTAGAACTGAGGAAAGGAGACCAATAAGGCCGTAGTTTTTTTATTTTTATTTTTACGAACCCTCCTACCCTAATTTTTGCCAAATAGGAAAAAAAATAAAATTAAAAATGTTGATTTTTATTATTTTTTTTCTCCTCCGACCCAGTGTTTTTCATGCAAAAAAAAATAAATTTTAGTTCATAACTGCATGAAAGAATCTAAATTTATGCTCTTGGTGATTTAGTAAGTTGTTGCACATTGATTTTCAATTCAAACCTTGTCAAGAAAAAAAATAGTAGAAAATCTCCTGGTGAAATAAATAAAAAAAAAATTTGATATTGACGGTTGGTATTAAAAAAAATCAGCAGCAGCATTTTTTTTTTTTTTTTTTTCGTCCTCCTACCCATTGGTTTTGTCAAAAAAATTCGTAAAACTAAAAATATAATAACTATGGCCTAACTGTTTTTATCATATCTATTATAATATTGTCACGTTTTTATTATGTTTGTTTTGTCTATTCATTTGCTATAACCAAAATTGGTATTTGTTTGTTTGCAAATAAAGAATTTAAACTAGACTGTCACAATATAGGAAAAAAAGTGAATTGGTTGCTATTTTCTCAGGACAAACATTTTTTTACCTAAAATTGAAAAAAAAAAGATTTATTTTCAATATTGAATAACATAAAATAACTGGATATTTTTTTCAATGGTTGTCTTAAAGTTTATTTCTCAGTTACATGTATCATGGAATACGTTCTTTCAAATTCAACTTATAAAGTTGGTCAAACGTCACATGAAGCTATTTATTACTTTACTTATTCAGATGTAAAGGACATTTACATGAATGACATGGTTAATAATGATGTCCTAAAATCTTGGCAAGACTTATTTATTTAGTACATTTACTAAACATACGATTCCATGTGCTTTGTGTTTATATCTACTGTGATCAGTACAGTTGTTTCATGTGAGAAAAATAATTGAATATTTGGACACATGAACAAAATAATTTAAATGCTATTTATATTAATTTTCAGATTGGGTAAATATACTAATAAGTTCTCAAAATTATACATGATAAAAAGATTTTTGAATATTCCATAAAGTTGAATCCAAATTTTACAATTTCAACATTTTTGATGGTAATAACTCTCATAAAATAAGTATTTTGACCAGTGTTCAGTTTTGGATATCAATTTGGAGAGTCATTTCCACTAAAAATGACTTTGTAAGTCCGTAAATAGTTAAACACTAAATGTACTAATATAATAACAGTCTTAGAGGTTCTCTTGAAGAAACGGTTTACCCTTTTATTATTTAAGTTTAAAAACTTTTAATATAAGGTTGAAATTGTGAAAGTCTTCCACAACAGAATTTAAGAGTTATTTCCCCTTTATATCATATAGCTTGTAAGTCATTGTTTTTTCCCATGTCATTTGGTAACTTTACAACTAAGTTTTGAGTTTTTGTATAGCCATAATTTGTGTATGAAGTTTGACTCAAATATTTGTTTAAATCTAATTTCTTAGATAATCAATTTATGAAAAATCATTTTCAAACATAAATAAATTGTAACTAGCAGCTCTGACGTCACAATATTCCTTGAAAATGATTATGTTATGCATGGTGATCAATTGAAATCAATGGTGGGAAAAAGATTTTAGGTTTAAATCCAATTCAAGCACATAGAGAACAAAAGGACCATCTTGGCAGATTTTATGGAGATTTTTTTTACATTTTAACTTTTTTTTTCAATATTTCTGCAAAGGTCAAGCTTATTGACACTTTTAAATTTTATTTTATTTTTTCCGACAATTCAAGAAAAGGAGATATACAGCAATATTTCATGTGTATCAGACAGTGAATTAGCAACTCCATCAAATGACTGCATGTTCATATTTTATGCACATGAAAACAGCTAGAAATAAATCTACATAAATAAATAATAGTAATATATAGGAAACATGACATGGCCTTTGTACACAAATGTAGTATTAGAATGAATATGAGTTGAATGAACTTAAAATAAAAAACAACATTAAATCTTTGAAGCGAGTCAGTCTGACATTGATTTTTTTCTCCTTCAGACAAACAGCGGTTTGTAAATATACAACTATTTTCATTATTTTACGGTCATCCCCTGTCCCTTCAGATAATTTGCATAGAAGAATGATTGTAAAATGTTCAGACTGTTGGACATAAGTGTTTCATGTTGTGATTAATCAGCAAGATAATCCAAAGGTCAATAGAAAATGTGTTCTTATTTTGGTTTTAAGAAATGTATGTTCCCTTATGTACAATGCACAAGGGGAAAATGAGATAAATTATAACATTTAATACTTGTTCATTGGGAAACCATGTATTCACTTGGGATTCTGTCTATTTACAGCAATCACTTTTTCATTTCAGAATTTAATAATCTCAGTAAAAAGAATGGAACCTCAAGTAAAACGTATGAAGACTTGGCATGCAGTACCAATGTCAGAAATGGCAAGGGACACATTTAATCCAATCAGGAGTATTGTGGACGGAATGAAAATTACCCCCAATCCCAAGAAACCAATGATAGCCTTATCTATAGGTAATTATGATAGCCTTATCAATAGGTAATAATGTTTTTATAGCATGCGCATTATCTATAGTAGTGCGGTGACTGAAGGTAGATTTTTTTGAATTTAATCTCCCCACCGAACACACACCTATATTATATATCATTGGAAAGAGGAAATCGTGTACTATAATAATATGCCTGTCGTCAGGACTTGGTATGGTCACAATTTTATTAAATTGAGGTCAAAGGTCATATGTGAAAATCTGTGAAAATTTGGGAGGGTTTCAATTTTGACATTTTTTTCTATTTCTAAACTCTACGTAAATACAAACGATACTGTTTTGGTTTTATTAATGTTTGTTATTATACATAAACATTAATCATTAAGATTTATTTTATCCAAAAAATCCTTAAACGACGTTTTATAAACAAAACTTCAAAAATAAAGTTTTCAACCTATTAATGTTTAGAGCACCTTAACCTTTTAAAAAATTTCAATTTCAGGTAAAAATCAAGTGTCATGCAGGACAATACTTTAAAATTATTTTTTAAACTATCATATTGGGTGAGGTATCAAATCAAAGCAATAGAACACTACAGTCAAATATGACCTCACATTGAATAGCGGATACTTCAGGTTTTATTATAGACTATTCGTTGCTTTTGCGTTTTTTTCACAATTATTACTGCTTCCATATAGTATTATCTGTTGTTGCGTATTTTACTCTGGTTAATATCTATTACATTATAAGTTTTGTACCTATATCCCCCCTTTTTTCCCTTGCAACGTACCACAAACTTCAAAAGTATTCCATATAAGAAAAAGAAGATGTGATATGATTGCAAATGAGGCAACCCTCCAAATGAGACATAAATTACCAATACGTCCCGTACGGGCTTCAACAATGAGTAAAATTTATACTGCATAGTCTTCAATTCACGAAATGGATATTGTAAAGCAAACGAAAAATCTCTCGACCTGATTAATGTACTAAATGAATAGGAAACAAAAAAATATAGTATATAGAAACATACAACAAACACTGAATTACCGTCTCGTGACTTGAAACAGACACAAACAGAATGTGGCGGGGTTTGACTTTTTTAAGGGCATGCCAACAGCCCCCAAACCCGGGGGGTGGGACCTGGTGTATCAGTTCAACAAGCTCTGTACCTAATCAACTGTTATCTCCATCATCTTCATTTTAACCAACCGTCACAAGACATGTTTTTAATATTTCTATACATTTCACTCATGGCCACAGGTATGCACATGAAAGGTTCTGCTCAAAGCAAACACGTTATTTTGAGTTTTTCTTTACAAGTACAGACAAGGTATTGTAGGAAGTCCGAAGACATTTGTTCCCAAAGTAATACCAGCTTCAAACCATCCCTTTCAATTCATCCAACTTTGAAGATTTCACAGAGATCTAAAATGGGGTTAAGATGACATCCATATGCTTGTCTGCAAAGATGATGGGGAAATATTATGCATGAGACGTACACACTATCTTGATTTCGCTCAATTTCATGGTTGGCAACACATCAGATTAGCGTCGCACTCTACTTTAAGAAGCATAAAATCCATTGGCATTCAATATTTCAACAAGGTGTTTCGTACCAAAATCATGGTACATTTGTAAAGCCAATCCTTAATGAAAAAGAGTAAAAAAATAGGTCACACAAACGGTTGACGCAACAATTGCTTAAGCAATTACGCAATTTCTGTGATGCCATTTCCTGAGAATAGTCTTGGCTATGCAGTTTCATCTAGTTACCATAAAATGCATTGCAATAAAGACGAAGGCATTGACTGAATTGAAGAAGAAAGAGACAATTCTTCCGAAGTTGGGTATACATCTGTAGAGTGTGTAGAGATGTCTTTTCTATTGTATACTTGCAGCGGAATGACATATCTGTCCGTTAGTTGTGTCTATGACATTTGCCATTAAAATTTTAAGTTCAGTTTTCAATCGACTAACAGCTGATATGGCATCTCAAATAGTTATTTTGCTACAAAATATTGTTATATTTGCCTTGAACTTGTTGAAGTTGTTTGACAACTGAATTTCTATAGAAATCAATGAGTTTAGAGTGCATTTCAAGTAGAATATTTTAAATAAGAATCAGCTGGAAGAAAAGATCTACTATTAAGTAGTATATTTATCTAGTAACGGTGTCATGAGGAATGACCATTACATCGTTATCAATTGCCAAAATAAAATTAGTAAAAGCAGTATCGTGATCTGAGATATCTGCTTTTTTTTCGTTTTTAGCAAATAATTTGAAATGCAACCAAAATGGCAGAGTGCTTGAAGTTTAAAAGATGGACGGGAAACTATTTCAACTTTAACTTTATCTGACAAGGTTAAAACATTCTTAATACGCTCATCTGATTCAAACTTGAGTAGGTTTTTTTTATCTTTCTAAAATGTTTTGTTGCAACAAAATATACAAGCGCTCCAGTTGAACGACTGCATCCTAGAACGCGTACACATACCCGAAACTGAGGGACAACAGTCCGATAATTGTATGTCGTCATTAAATATCAGATTAGAAGCTTCCTCGCTCTAAACGGGGGGACAAATATGTTTACTTGTGTAACTTTTGTAGCATGAACAATGATACACAGCCTGCACAGAGTTCTGTAAATTAACAGCTTTCGCATGAAACAGTTTGATGTTCACCTCATCTAATCTTTTATTCAATGCAGATACAAAAATCGACTTTCCTATACTGGGAAATTGAATCAAAATTTCAGTCCATTTTTTCTTTTCTTTGCATATTAAGCACTGCATAAAATTTAACAACTTTTGTCTTTTCTTTGGACTTAATGGAGCAAGTTGCAACGGACTTGACATATCACGGAATATTTACTTAAACTATCAGTCAATTATTTTGATTTTACAATTACATTTTTCTGACAAAGTATATTTAATGTTTTATAACAAAAAAACATAGAATAAACACATACAAACAAAGAAAATAGCATATATCAGTGCAAATATGTGTATATAATAGCGAAAAGGTAGTAATATCATATATCAGTTGAGAGCAAATTATTGACTAATACACAAAATGTGACGGAAGGCAAGTGATTAAGTTCCGTGTTGAAATTGAAGTTTTTTATTCCATTCTTTTTCCATTGATTTCTTAAGGTTTTTTTCATATTTTGGTACCGAAATTTTTATCACTGATTAGTTTTATGAAATACTATATGCTAAAAATATTATGGGATAAATTTTATTGCTACTATGAAGAAGAAACTAAAGTTTGTGTCTGAATTTGCAATTAAAAATACCTCAATTTTTAACAGTCTAAACTTCGCAAATTTTATAGAGTATAAGAAAATGAAATACTAAATAGAATATTTAGATATATGAAAATAGCTTCAGGAAAAACTATTTCAGTTAAATGTAAGTAAACATACACAATTTTTCATTTTGAAAAAGGGGGGTTGAAACTCTCCAATATACTACTAGTCATTAAAACGACTTTTTAGAAAAATGTGACCGTACGAAATTCTGACGACAGGGCAAAAACTTAAGAAGACATATTTGTCTTTAAGTTAAGACCATTTTTAGCCGTGTGTTATTTGGGGAGATTAAACTCGCGATCTAGACGACTTTTTACACTTCTGTCACCGCACTATAGGTAATTATGTTTTTATTTTAAAAAATCACACTGTACAATAAACTCATAGAAATTAGGAATGAAATTTTGTATTTGCCCCAGACGTGCATTTGTCTACAAAAGACTCATTAGTGACGGCCAAATAAAGTATGAAGTCGAAGAGCATTGAAAACCAACAATTCCTTAAAGTTTAAATTCACAGACAATTTAAACATTTAAGCAGACACCTGACAGACATAAACATGTCACGTTGTTTACCTACAATTGACACATCTACTGCATGCATGTACCAGTATAAGTTACATGTAGGTTTACAATTGCTCTTTAAATTTTGTAACATGTTAGTCATTGTCATATAAAAAGTTACTTATATATGATTCTGCCAGTTATGGAATGAAAACTTTAATATGATGCAATCATAGAATAAAAACTTATGATGAAATTGTTGAATAAAAACCAATTATGCAATTATGGAATACAAACTTATGTTGCAATTGTGGAATAAAAACTTATGATGCAATTGTGGAATAAAAACTTGTGAAACAATTATATAGAACAAAACTCCTAATGCACTAAAAGACCAACACAAGGTGTTCAAATAGTGATGACTCTGTTTTGAAACAAGCCATCATATCATACACATCCAAGTTTACGATATGGACAAAGAAACTGTAGAACATGCCACTATTACAGTGTACCTGAAATGATTCAAGCATAAAGTCCCAGATACATTTACTTAAAACTTCACCAAAAGTTTTTAATTAAATTGTAATTGATATATTATAATTTCTTAAACTTTAAAAAAAAAAAAAAAAAATTTAGTGCTAGATATTTAGTTGGTAGTTTCTCACAAGAACCTTAGTAAAATGTAAACAACTTTTGAAATGTTTCTTTAATTGTATACTCAGATATGAATTGAACAATATAAAAAGAACATTATTTACAAATGACCGTTTATACTAAAGTAAAATCCAAACATTGTAGCGCACTGCGCGAATGAGCACTTCTCTTTTAAATCTCACCACTTCTCCCTATCAGTTTCAAAAAGAGAAGTCACTTCTCCCTATAATTCTGAAGTAGTGTGAGCCCTGCACATATTTAAGTTGTGCAACTCAAATTTTATAATGATTAAAGATTTTTTTTCTTTTTTCTATTTAATCATCCCTATGTTTGAAATTCATTTATCAACAAATCTCCATTGTTTAAGAAAAATCTGTACAAACTACAGTTACTGGAACAGTTACAGTACAGTTGATCCATTGGTAAAAGTTACATGTAATTTAAAAATGTGGTTTGGTATTGAAATCTGAAACACAACTTTACTTTTACATTTCAAACCCAGTATATCAAGTTTCATCAAAACTTTATATGCAAAGCAAGTACAGGAAAACAGTTGTTTAAATATGTTATGTAATATTTGTGGTTAACTCATTCTTTTATTTGTTTGATGTGCTTTGCGTTGCATTAATATTGCGTAGTCTTTTTATTTATCTTAAGAAATTATTCCCTTTATTATAAAAAAAATGGAGATGTAGTATGATTGCCAATGAGATAACTATCCACCTGATAAAATGCAGGTATTTTTTTAGGAAACCAATATAATATTGATTAGCATTGATTTTTCCCATTCATTTCTATATAGCACTGAAACATGAATTGAATCATTCAAAAGTACTTTTCTTTCAGGTGATCCTACAGTATTTGGAAACTTGCCAATTCCAGAAGAAATAGACGAGGCTGTAATTGATAAAATTAGATCACACAAATACAACGGTTACAACCCATCTATAGGTAAATTACTTATAATCTATTAGTGTAAACTCCAAAATTGTTTTTTGAGTCCATCCATCCAATTTTATCCTATATAGATCTTTGAAAATCAAAGTCATGATTTGGCTTAGAATAACTTTTAAAATACACACCGTCACAAATTGGTAGATAAATTATTCATCTTTTTATACGACCGCAAATTTTGAAAAAAATTTCGTCGTATATTGCTATCACGTTGGCGTTGTCGTCGTCGTCCGAATACTTTTAGTTTTCGCACTCTAACTTTAGTAAAAGTGAATAGAAATCTATGAAATTTTAACACACGGTTTATGACTATAAAAGGAAGGCTGGTATTGATTTTGGGAGTTTTGATCCCAACATTTTAGGAATTAGGGGCCAAAAAGGGCCCAAATAAGCATTTTCTTGGTTTTCGCACTATAACTTTAGTTTAAGTTAATAGAAATCTATGAAATTTTGACACAAGGTTTATGACCACACAAGAAAGGTTGGGATTGATTTTGGGAGTTTTGGTTTCAACAGTTTAGGAATTAGGGGCCAAAAAAGGGCCCAAATAAGCATTATTCTTGGTTTTCGCACAATAACTTTAATTAAAGTAAATAGAAATCAATGAAATTTAAACACAATGTTTATGACCACAAAAGGAAGGTTGGTGTTGATTTTGGGAGTTTCGGTCCCAACAGTTTAGGAATTAGGGGCCAAAAAGGGACCCAAATAAGCATTTTTCTTGGTTTTCGCACCATAGCGTTAGTATAAGTAAATAGAAATCTATGAAATTTAAACACAAGGTTTATGACTATAAAAGGAAGGTTGGTATTGATTTTTGGAGTTTTGGTCCCAACAGTTAAGGAAAAAGGGGCCCAAATAAGAATTTTTCTTGGTTTTCGCACCATAGCGTTAGTATAAGTAAATAGAAATCTATGAAATTTAAACACAAGGTTTATGACTACAAAAGGAAGGTTGGTATTGATTTTTGGAGTTTTGGTCCCAACAGTTAAGGAAAAAGGGGCCCAAAGGGTCCAAAATTAAACTTTGTTTGATTTCATCAAAATTGAATAATTGGGGTTCTTTAATATGCTGAATCTAACTGTGTATGTAGATTCTTAATTTTTTGTCCGGTTTTCAAATTGGTCTATATGAAGGTCCAAAGGGTCCAAAATTAAACTTAGTTTGATTTTAACAAAAATTGAAACCTTGGGGTTCTTTGATATGCTGAATCTAAAAATGTACTTAGATTTTTGATTATTGGCCCAGTTTTCAAGTTGGCCCAAATCGAGGTCCAAAATTAAACATTGTTTGATTTCATCAAAAATTGAATAATTGGGGTTCTTTGATATGCCAAATCTAACTGTGTATGTAGATTCTTAATTTTTGGTCCAGTTTTAAAATTGGTCTAAATAAAAGTGCAAAGCGTCCAAAATTAAACTAAGTTTGATTTTAACAAAAATTAAATTATTGGGCCTCTTTGATATGCTGAATCTAAACATGTACTTAGATTTTTGATTATGGGCCCAGTTTTCAAGTTGGTCCAAATCAGGATCTAAAATTATTTTATTAAGTATTGTGCAATAGCAAGTCTTTTCAATTGCACAGTATTGCGCAATGGCAAGAAATATCTAATTTCACAATATTGTGAAATAGCAATTTTTTTTTTAATTAAGAGTTATCTTTCTTTGTCCAGTATAGTAAGCAAGAAATATCTGCAAGAATTTTTTTTTAATTGGAGTTATCTTTCTTTGTCCAGAATCAACTTAAATCTTTGTTATATACAATATACAATGTATATTCACTTTTTACTACCAACTGATAAATTTAAATAATCTTTACCATTCAGTGATAACAAGCAGTTTTTTTACATCTTAATATTTTATGATGTATTTAAATGAGTAGTAATTGTTGCAAACTCCATTAGAATATTTTAATTGAAATTAGTTTTGGAATAAGGGAAAGGGGGATGTGAATAAAAAATTGGGTTCAATTTTTTCATTTGAAATTTCATAAATAAAAAGAAAATTTCTTCAAACATTTTTTTGAGAGGATTAATATTCAACAGCATAGTGAATTGCTCTAAGAGAAATCAAAAATTTTAAGTTCATGTGAATACATTCATTCTGTGTCAGAAACCTATGCTGTGTCAACTATTTAATCACAATCCAAATTTAGAGCGGAATCCAGCTTGAATGTTGTGTCCATACTTGCCCCAACCGTTCAGGGTTCAACCTCTGCGGTCGTATAAAGCTACGCCCTGCGGAGCATCTGGTTTAGACATAAAGTGGCAAAGTACCAACACTGAATCACTAAATGTAAGAATGATCGAAGCTTTCAAATTTTACAGCAGAATTTCATGTTTCCATTAAAAAAAAAGTAGACTATCTTTCTCCATACTTGCCATTACATTGTAATTGAAAATCCCTGATGAATTTCTCAAAGCACAAATGTATTCATCAGGTTGGAGGATGTAAACATGTTTTTGTTAAGGTTTTCCTTCTCTGGGACATAAATACAGTAAAAAAAAACATAGTTTGGATTAGAAAAAAATCAGAATATGCTAGCAACATTGAACTTCATGTTTATTTTTAGTTACAAAAAATTTGACAAGAAATCTAATGTATTAGTATATTTTTTAAACAGGATATGAAGAAGCTAGACAAGCGGTAGCTGACTACACATCTACCCATGATGCACCTGTTACATCTAAGGTAAGTACACATCTACCCATGATGCACCTGTTACATCTAAGGTAAGTACACATCTACCCATGATGCACCTGTTACATCTAAGGTAAGTACACATCTACCCATGATGCTCATGTTACATCTAAGGTAAGTACACATCTACCCATGATGCTCCTGTTACATCTAAGGTAGTTACACATCTAAATATATGTCTATTATACAATTATAGCCTTTGTATCTAAGAGAAGCATATTGACTGTGGACAAATGCATTTCAGAAATAATAAAAGTTAGTTTGAAATATAGTTGTCTAAACATGCTAAAGTGGGTTTTAAAATCAACAGATGTTAAATAATAGAAAATATTTCTTTTTCATTTTAGATTTTTGCTTACTTTTGGTGGATGTATAGAGTTATTACCATAGATAAAAGTCCTATAATTTTTCTTTCAGGATGTGATACTGACCAATGGTTGTTCCAGTGCCTTAGACTTGTGTATAACAGTTCTGGCTAGTCGTGGACAGAATATTCTCATACCTAGACCCGGATTCTCAATCTACAAAACTCTTGGAGAATCTCTTGGTATTGAAGTCAGATTCTATGATCTATTGGTAGGTATAGAGGAATACTGTAAATTTATAAATTATCACATGCATTTATTATTGTGAAGTTTAAAGAATGGACAGAAATGCGAGATTAAATATTGCGATTTCCAGAAAATGTGCATGCACTTATGGTATATGTATCAGGTGTCAGTTCTTATTTTTGGGATAACCACACAGTTGCATTTTTGGAAAATAATAACCTTGCAATTATTTCTAGATTTACAGTATGTGGACAATGATCAATGGCAATTGTTTACCTATACAATTATGTGTTTATTAGAACCACCATCAAAGAATGCATTCATAACTGAAAATAAATAACTCTGGTTTCCTCCACCAATAAAAACTGATTCACATGAACAAGCACAATAAGGGGAGTTAAGCACCAAACAGTTTATCAATCAATCTTGAGATTAATCAAATCTCTGAACCCTGCAGTGTATTTTGTAGTCAGTTTCCATTGAGCTTGTAATTTATGATTCATTATTACTTGTAGCCTGAGAAGTCATGGGAAGTGGACCTCAAACACATGGAATCTCAGATGGATGAGAATACAGCAGCAGTTATTGTAAACAGTCCATCCAATCCATGTGGTTCTGTCTACAGCAGACGACACATAGAGGACATCTTAGAAGTTCTAGAGAGAAACAGAATACCTATGATTGCTGATGATATCTATGAACATTTTGTAAGTAAATTGGTCACAGGAAGTATTTTTTTCATGTTGTTTGATTGCATATTAATTTTTTTTACATGAATTTGAAAATATGTAAAAATATTTTACATGAAAAGTTGTAAAGAGTTGAGTGAGTGACGGCGATATTAAAAGATGAGATCAAGGAGAAGCTAAGAAGATATTTGAAATTTTATGCTACAGTATTTTGCAATTAAAGCTGATATTTCTCATGAAATTTAAACATGTGAAAGAAATTGTTAACAGTACATATAAAAAAAGGTACATGTAATTAGTTCTGGATTTGAGGTTGGGTAGGGTACTACCCAAGCCTGTTTTCATGTTTTTATGTTAAAAATGGTATTGGTTTATTTTAGGGGGTGCTTGTCCACAACATTATTTTGTATAATGCTGTATGAATCGTAAAATTACTAAATATCCCATTTTTATTGATGTATATCTATTTATAGGTATTTTCTGAGAACAAGTACCATTCCATGGCATCTGTATCAAAAACAGTGCCCATCTTATCCTGCAGTGGTCTTACTAAAAGGTGAGTTAAAAATAAAGTCAACTTTTGTAGAGCTAAGGATACTTGTTGATTGATTGATTGTTGCTTAACATCCAGATTTAATTGCATTTAATCATAAATATAATGAATATATTTACAGCCGCTTGCTATGAGTGTAAAGGTAAAGGTAATATTTTTGGTTAGTTTGCTTGATAGCTGAAGCGTGAAGTCATTATTAGATTATGTAAACTCCTTTAATTAAAGGTAGCCTAGTCTGACAGGTAACGACAGGTAACCACTCTATCTGTCTGTAGGACTAGACTACATTGAAAAGGAGGGAAATATACCTTAGGCAGCAACCATTTGATTTTCTGGGGGGGGGGGGGGGTATGGATTTTTTTGGAAAAAAAAGTTTGTTTCAAGATTTTGGAGAAAAAAATAATTTGTTTTTGACTCTGAGAAAAAAATTTGTTTGTTTCACCCTCAGCTGCCACTATATGTAATGCTAATATTAAATGAAAAGAAATGTTTTTGACTTGTCGCAAAAAAATATTCTTCTTCGCCAAAGGTGAAAACAAAAGTTTGTTGAGAAAAAAAAATCCATAGCCCCTCCAAAAAAATCAAATGGTTGCTGCCTTACCTACATGTAATAATGACTTCACAGTTCAGCTAGCAAGCAAGGTAACCAAAGATATTAGCTTTACTTACACACTCAATGCAACCCACAGTACATCAGGCAAAATGATCAGTGTGCAAATTCAGAATTTTTTGGAAATCAGTCAAAATTTCAAGTTATTTTGATAACTGTTTTTGCAAATATAAGTAACTAAAGGTATTGTTCCTTACATACTATAACCATAGTATAACCTCATTACACATCTACTGATCATACAAACTACACATCAACAAGAAACACCACAGATCATTTCTAAATTATCATATAATCCAATAAAGCAATTCTGAAACATTATTAGATACATCTTTATATCTTTATATGCTGTTTCAACATGGTCTAGTTTCTTGAAAATTTCCATAAAAATCCATACAATAACGGTTAACCCCTTTATGTAGCAGTTACCATGTAACAGTACCGCCACACAAATTTTTATATTGTTCTTTGGATTTTACTTGCCATATGAAATTTTCAGATTTAGTATCAGAAATTACCCAAAAAAATCTTGACCCAAGAGGTCAATAGACAAAAAGTTGCTACAATATCACTGAAAAAAATATTCATTAAAAAATCTATGAGCTACAAACTAGGGCTTTTGAACTCTGAAAAAGAAAAAGTCTTTTAACTAGAATAAGTCTGAAATATTTTTGGCACCTGTTTACTGAAAAGTAACAACTTTTTGCCTGAAATTTTTCAGAAAATAAATATTTGTGTGGTTTAAAATACATATACAATATATTCGAGGTATTGTCCAATTCAGATTTATTTTAAACAGATATATCATATTAAGGAGGGGTATTTGCGAAAAATACCAGTCGAGAATGTTAAATTTCACAAGCCGTAAGGCGAGGGAAATTCATTCTCAAGACTGGTATTTTTCGCAAATATCCCTTAAGAACATGGTATATCTGTTTAATTACACCGAATGTTAATGTTCAAAACGCATTAATGAGCTTGACATTACAAGTGTCCAGTCGGATAGAGTATTTTTTGGCAAATACCACGGCAGAGAGGGTAAAAAAGGCATATCCTCTTGGCAAATACCCTGGTGGTGTTTAAAAATGATCGATACTCATTGGATAATAGTAAATTGGTAAAAAATTCACTGACTATCAACCAATCAAAACCCAGGATTCTTACACAAGGTGTAATTATACAAGAAAAATGATGCATGATGATTGAACTACATCGAAAAAATGAATGAAAATGGTTTAAATAAATTGTATTATTGCCTGCCAGTATAAGGCAGATTCTTGACTGTTGTTTCTTCTTATTTAAAGGGGAGTTTTAACATTTTAGTCAGAAGCTGTGTGTGATTTAGAAGGTCATATTAAGGTGAGAGAGTCGGTCAGGCCATAGACTGCTTGTACCTGACTTAATATTGGGATTGTTGTTTTTGTTCTGGTTTATATTTTACTGCTATCATTCTGAATGTTAAAACATGTATTTAATGAAAAATAAAAAATAAAATGTGAATGTCTGGTGATGACTGATAGTTTCCTTTACATACAAGTAGTATGGAAATACTCATGTTTCCTGTCTTCATTCTATCCTTGATTTCATGCAAATAACTGATTTACATTTTACACACATTTAAGTTTCAGAAAAAAGTTGAAAGAAAATTTAAAAAAATCATGCATTTATTAAATTCTAAACTTTGAAAATGGATTTGATTTAAAATGCCATAATTTTGTTGCATTTTATTTATCACTTGACCTTAAATTAAATCATTTTGTCCAGTAGGATATTATCATTCAATTAATGATCTAGATTTAATTTAACACAAATTTAATATTTGGGCATCATGCCTTAACTTTATGATTCATATGAGTAAGCAACAATGATAATTTAACTGCACATGAATATCCTACTTATGTTATTATATTTTCTGTTACAGATTTCTCGTCCCAGGATGGAGGATGGGTTGGATTGTTGTACACGATAGATCTAACGCATTTAATGAGGTATGTTCACGTTGAAAAAATATTTTTCAGAAAGTAGTGATAGTTAGAAATTATTTATTTTAAACATTCAACTTTTAAGAGTAGGATGTAAAACCACAGAACAAAATACTCACAGTCAACTAAGTTTACTGGATAAATTACCTTTATTTAAGTTCAGGAATCAAAACAGCATTAACGCAAAGACCAAAAAGAATTGTCAATACTTTAATATTCAAGAATCAAGATAAATAGAGAGCAATGCTAGAATAGACTGGAGCAAATCACATTTCGGTTCTATTACGGTTGTGTTGAATACCTGTTGTGTACAGTTTATTATGAAAGCTTTGATTCAGAACATTTAGATGGTTCTCTAACTGTCACTTAAAAAATTCAAACAAAACATTGAATAAATGGATTTTCAAAACTCTGACAATCTCAATCTAGTACATTTGTTAACAACTACTGGAAATAACCCATTACAGTTTGTGTTGTGTTTATTTATTTATACATTGATCATGTATAATTTGTGATAATTGTGTGCAGGAAAAATGATTCAATAAGATAACTCACCTTTGACCTGTAAACACATGAAAATTCAAACAATAAAAAATACACTTGGTTCATTCTTACTAATAGTAACATAGAACCTCAATTTAATTCCAATCATTATAAATGAAAGTTAATTTCAGAAAAAATCTAATGTTTTTATTTTGATAGATCAGAAAAGGACTGAATTCGTTGTCACAGAGAATTTTAGGTCCAAACTCCCTGGTCCAGTCTGCATTGAAAGATATCTTGAAAAACACTCCAAAGAGTTTCTATGCAGAAACCCTGGAATATATAGAAGATAATGCCAAACTATTCTACAAGCTTATATCAGAGATACCTGGATTAAAACCAGTCAAACCTCAGGGAGCTATGTATATGATGGTAAGTTGTTGTGAACTTACTTCTTTATATAACAAATGGGTCTGAGCGGGTAAATTCATACATGGGCTTCACAACAAGTATATTTGTCTCATTAAACAATTACCACAACTTTATACGGCAGTTACGTTTATATGCAAACAACATGTAAAAATACAATACTTTATTATAATACACAATAAATATACAACACAGTTTATTCACACAGGAATACACGAATTAATAATGACAAATGAACAACCAACGTTAATGTGTTTGAATTGCCGATCGCGCTATATTTAACAGGGGAAACTACGATCTATAAATAGGGCAAAGTATATATTTAGAATCTGATGCGGAGATCAGTAAAATACTATAGTGTGTAAAATGTATGCTGTTTACCTTTTATAAAATATATATCAAGTCAAATATCAATCTTCTTATTCTTCAACGTAACTTCACTCTTCAAAACCAGATTAACAATTCTTGGCGGAAGTTGACGTCAACAATGGGAAAGTGAAAGTACGGGAATAAATATAACGTTACATCGTGTAAATTATACTTTCACAACATAAGTGAAGGAAGTGTGTTTTGTATGCCACACATTGTTGTGAAGGAAGTGTGTTTTGTGTGCCCACATCATTGTGAAGGGCATTAACTCTTGTCCATCTGTCAGTAAACTCCAAAATTAGATTCTGTTTTTGAATTTTAGTTTGCCTCAACCAAATGTTATGAAACACATTTCAAATAAGACACATCATTTTCCATGTTAGGTTTCTTCCACTAATAATAAATGGCTGCTATAATATACATGTAGTTAAGGCCAATGAAAGTGGCTTCAAACACCAGAAAACAAACAAGTAATAAACAAGTAATAAACACTAGGTTTAACCTTTAATCAGGAGTCGGGAACAGTTTTATTTTCTCCAGATTGTATTTAGAGGTTAATTCTTTTACATTTAAACATCATTTAATTGTTTATGTATTATACTTTGACCTCATGTTACTTATTTATTTGTCTTAGCGTTATCAATAGATCTTGTTCTTGTATTTATTTCTGTTTATTTTCCGCTGCAGGTTGGAATTGATACCAAAAATTTTCAAAATATAAAAGATGATGTGGATTTTACAGAAAAGCTTGTTTCTGAACAAAGTGTGTTCTGTTTACCAGCCAAAGTAAGTGTTTTTTTACTGAAGAAAAATCAAGACTTATATTTGTCCTGTTGGCAACCTTTTGACATAAAGAGATTATTTTGGGAAAAACTATGCTCTCAGATTATTTTCCTATGACAAATTCATTATAGGGATTTAAGAAGGATTTTTTAACATACAGGGAATATGATATTCAACTGCTTATGGCATTTTGTTAAATGTTTCCATTTTGATTGGACAAGGCTGCATATATATACATTCAGCTGTTGTATAGTGAAATGTTTTATATTGAATACAAATTCCTGTTGCAATAAGTTATATATAAACATTAGAAAAAATGTATACTTAACTTTTTAAAAGTTTGTAGGACCAAATAAACCTAATATGATAACTTTTCCTATAATTGTTATTCAGATTTTCTCACTTATAAGGCTTATTGTTCAATTGCACAATACTGTTGCTTAGAGCATAATGATTTGTATAAATTTGCTAATGAATAGACAACTTTCCAGTTCGATGCATTTCCGTCAAAAAATTTGGTTTCAGTGAACGTCACTCGTGCTTTTAGGTGTGTTGTGACTTTCGTTTCAATTTTGAAAAATTATAAAGATATATTATACGAAATATTTGGCAAATTAAATTCTCTTAATTGACAATCTACAACGCTGTCATTAGGGAATTGTGATTAAGTACCTATTGAACAAACTTTATTTCTAGTTTATCTGCACCATGACTATCACTAAGACGCTTGATGAACATGTATAATGCAGGGATACAGGCGAGCCCCTCTATCTGGTAAATGATGTCACAAAGGCGCGTATAATTGACGAGTTTTTTCCAGTGATAGATGAACTCGAAAGTGGTCTATTGTCAATTCAGTAAATATATGTGATGCAAACACAATCTTTACCTTAGGTAAGGGGAGATAATCTTTTTCAAAATTTTAAAAATATTGGGAATTCTTGCTAATTTGATCAATTTTATTTTCTAGTGTTTCCAGTATCCAAACTTTTTCCGTATTGTGTTAACTATACCAAAAGAAAAAGTTGAAACAGCTTGTGAAAGAATTAAAGAGTTCTGTGACCTACATTACAATGGTGACAGCCAAGCCGATATTTCCCGTTGATATTTGACTGTGATAATACTGTGATAGAGTTATATTAAATCAAAGGACCACTTTGATTGGTATGGTACCATGATGCAGAGTGCAGCTAACTTTTATAATTAACAGTATTTTTGAATTTTCATGACATAGGAAGGAGTTTTAACAATGTTCTCTGATATTACATTTTTTTTGTATATTCTTGTTGATTATACATATATTTGGACATTTTCTTATGATAAATTTTGCTTGAATATTCATTATTTCTTTGAATTAAATAGTTAAAGTTACTGACACCAGTGATTCTTGAATGTCTATAGCTAACTCACTTTTGCTATCATTTCATAAAAGTCATTTTGTAATATTCAGCATTTACAATGATTGATATAAGTACAAATGGACTGAATTAGCCTTTGAGAAATTTTGCTGCGATTTTGTGTTATGAATATCCCCATCATGATGCAGTAATTCATGTCCATGTTCCTATCATAAATGATAAAAATAACTTTGCAGTAAAAATTCAGCTGTTTCAAATAATTAAATTCAAAGAATAATTTAGATGTCCTCAATTGGCAGTGATAGCTATATAAAGGTGACTACTAGGGCAGGTTGGCATTTGATTTTGCACTGCCTTTGTGAGACATTTATCAAGAAGCATCAGAAGCAGGATTCTAGTCATTATATATAGATTTATAAATATGATTTTTATGACTTTCAAAAATAGAATGACCCGACAAATTCAAGAGATTTATTTGTATAGCTTTACTTGACTTATTTGGATTTGCTCATAATATCCCCTCATTGCATCTTAATGTATATAAAGTAAATAATTAAAGTCAAAGGGTACATGTTTGTTTACTATTCATTGTGCCAAGAATGTATTTTAAAGTATTGTACATATTAAATTGTAATAATTTATGTTTATCTCCGGTTTTCTGTTTTGATATTTGATATTTTAGCAGCTATTTAAATATCTCGTTCAGCTAGGTAAATTACACATTGTATTTTATTAAGGTATTGACCAACTCTCTGGATATTGAATCTCATAAGGTGAAAAATTCAGTTCGATTAATGTACAAATCCTGTGTCTCAGCTTCACTTACTAGAATCTGACAACACTCAGTTCTATCTGTTCTGGTGATATTTAGACCCATGAAATTTCAGCTTTCACATTTTTGAAGGTGTGTATCATTAAGCCAAAGCAATAGAATAATGAAAGATCTCTAAAACGGGTAGTAAAATCGAGTGTTGTCAGATCTGTGAAGCTTGGACACAGAATCTATTTAAATGAGTTGAACCTCACTATATGACCAAAGATTTTAGGATTGTTTGTTTTTATTTTTACATATTTTTTCTTTGTTTGTTATTTACTTTTGTTTTGAGATATTTCTTGTATATTTCTATTTGAAACATTTTGCATGACTTTTTTTTCGATTTGGGAAATAGCTTATTTATATATGTATACAATAGATGAGATATATTTGTGCATTTATACAATCTATTAATATAAAACTTCGTCGGAACTATTTTTTCTTCTGTATATGAATTAACTGAGTGTTTTTAAATATGCGTATTGCACTGTTGATACCCAATGTGATCTAGATTTAGTAATATTTGTTAAAATTTGAAAAATTATAAGCATGCTTTTGAACTGGATAATGGGTATACGATCAAATGTGTTGTACAAAGCCTATGCTGTACAATTTTTGATAAGCATCTTAATCAGATATTCCAGATATTAGTTATTCAGGGTTTGCTCCTAATGGTTGCACACGGACAATCTATAATCTTTATATAGAATGTACAGACAAAATTATTATTAATTCTTAATGTTATTGTCTTGAAACATGTACCGGTTAGACAAATAAAAGTTGAGTTTGTTTTGTTCTTGTTGTTTTTAAATTTGAGCATGCATAATTAGTTTAAACATATTTATTTATAGTGGATTGGGAAACAAGTTTTGCAACTTATATTAATCCCTCTCCACTTTGCGGGTGCGAGTGCTGCCTTGTAGCGGCATATTAGCCTACTCTTTTTCGAAATCTACAAGGGTGTCTTTAACGTGCAAGAGATGTGGCTCTCTCTTAACACGGGTCAGCCATTTATCGTCCCCGTCCGACGGACTATCATCGTTTCCTCAAGACCATAATCGCAAATGGTGTCTAGGGAGAGCAGAAAATTGAGTTCCTGAAATTTTCATCCCAAAAGGGAATCGAACCAGGAACCTTTGTGTTAGTAGTCTGATGCACTTACCACTACACCACGGCTCTCATAATGCATAATCTAAGATGTATAGAGATGATTTCTTTTTGTGAATGAAGTATTTTATCATTTAAAAAGCTATCTGGTACACCCATTGTGATTCTGCAGTACTCCTTGCCTTATGGTCATTAAACTTTCAAGTACCAGTACAATTATTGTACTCTGACTGAGAAACCAACCTATAAAAACACAAATTTTGTACTCTGGAGCCACGTAAAGTTTTATTGCCGAGAGTGCTGGCATTTACAAGACCTAAGTCATATTAATCAATAAATGTAGCAAAAAAAGATATTTATCAGAGTCTGAGGAACAGCAATCCATTATTTCCCAAAAGTATAGCCATGTCAGTTGGTTCAACATGAGTTAAACTTTACATCAGACATAATGCATTTGTGATAGGTGATTGAACATGTTATTTTCCAGATGACATTTTTCTGGTAAATGGAAATTAACTAATTTGAATAACGTGCCATCATTCTTACAAATGTATTTTATATATATATATCTTTATTTGCAAATCATACAAAACCCCATTTCGGTTGTGGCAAATACATTGACAAACAAACATAATGAAACGTAATGAAAACTTGACAATATTATAAGAAATATGATAAAAACAGTTACTGTTCTCCTTTCCTCAGTTCTAAAGTTCTATATAAAAATAAGATGTTGTATGATTGCTAATGAGACAATTATCCACCAAAGTTCAAATGAAATGGCTGAATGCTATTATTGGCAACCATAACCATAAGCAATGAAAAACAAGAAAATATCTTTACAATATTTTGGTTGAACTAAACAATGTCTTTTGCCCAAATCATTCTAAATTGTAAATAAAGACAATTGAATGCTGTCAATGACCTATAACTGTTAACTTTTACTTCATTAGGTCTCCAGTTTTATCATTGACAATCACACCACATTTCTTATCTTTATATAGACAACAAACAGGACCTAACAAATTACAAATATATTTCGTTTCATTCAAAACAATAGAGCATTTCCCTTTGTATTATATTTTATAGATAATTTAGTAATATACTATGTTTTCTTTTCCAAACTAACAAGGTCTTTGACATCAGGCTATAGACATATTTCACAATATCTTATGTATCCCATACCTACAATTGGAAAGAAAGGATCTGGGATTGACCTACTGGAAATAAAATCTAATGAAATGATAAATAAAATGGAGAATAGAAAAAGACAACAACCCGGCCATAAAGAAGACAACAGCAGAAGGTCACTAACAGGTCTTCAATGTAACAAGAAATTCGTGCACCTGAATGCGTCCTTCAACTGGCCCTTAAAGAAATATAAACTAGTTCAGTGGTAATGAATGCCATATTCATTTCCATAATGTACACAAGAAACTAAAATTAAAATAATACAAGACTAACAAAGACCAGAGGCTCCTGACTTGGGACAGGCGCAAAAATGTGGCGGGGTTAAACATGTTTATGAGATCTCAACCCTCTCCCTATACCTCTAGCCAATGTAGAAAAGTAAACGCATAGCAATACGTACATTAAAATTCAGTTCAAGAGAAGTCTGAGTCTGATGTCAGAAGATGTACTAGTAACCAAAGAAAATAAACAAAATGACAATAATACATAAATAACTAGAGGCTCTAAAGAGCCTGTGTCGCTCACCTTGGTCTATGTGCATATTAAACAAAGGACACAAATGGATTCATGACAAAATTGTATTTTGGTGATGGTGATGTGTTTGAAGTTCTTACTTTACTGAACGATTTTGCTTCTTACAATTATATCTATCATGAACTTTGCCCATTAGGAACAGAGAACTATATTTGGTAAAAATTTACATAAATTTACCAAATTAATGAAAATTGTTAAAAATTGACTATAAAGGGCAATAACTCCTTAAGGGGTCAATTGACCATTTAGGTCATGTTGACTTATTTGTAGATCTTACTTTGCTGAACATTATTGCTGTTTACAGTTTATCGCTATCTATAATAGTATTCAAGATAACCAAAAACGGCAAAATTTCTTTAAAAATTACCAATTGGAGGGCAGCAACCCAACAACCAGTTGTCCAATTCATCTGAAAAATTCAGGGCAGATAGATATTGACTTGATTAACAATTTAACTTCTTGTCAGATTTGCTCTAGATGCTTTGGTTTCATAGTTATAAGCAAAAAACTGCATTTTACCCCTATGTTCTATTTTAGCCGTGGCGGCCATCTTGGTTGAATGGCCAGGTCATCGGACACATTTTTCAAACTAGATACCCCAAAGATGATTGTGGCCTAGTAGTTTCAGTGGAGATTTTGTAAAAGATTACTTTCATTTATGAAAAATGGTTAAAGATTGACTATAAAGGGCAATAACTCCTAAAGGGGTCAACTGACCATTTTGGTCATGTTGACTTATTTGTAGATCTTACTTTGCTGAACATTATTGCTGTTTACAAATTATCTCTATCTATAATAATATTCAAGATAATAACCAAAAACAGCAAAATTTCCTCAAAATTACCAATTCAGGGGCAGCAACCCAACAACCGATTGACCGATTCATCTGAAAATTTCAGGGCAGATAGATCTTGACCTGATAAACATTTTTATTTCGTGTCAGATTTCCTCAAAATGCTTTGGTTTTTGAGTTATAAGCCAAAAACTGCATTTTACCCCTATGTTCTATTTTTAGCGGTGGCGGCCATCTTGGTTGGTTGACCAGGTCACGCCACACAATTTTTTCAAACTAGATACCCCAAAGATGATTGTGGCCAAGTTTGGTTAAATTTGGCCCAGTAGTTTCAGAGGAGAAGATTTTTGTCAAAGATTACTTTAATTAACGAAAAATGGTTAAAAATTTACTATAAAGGGCAATAACTCCTAAACGGGTCAACTGACCATTTTGGTCATGTTGACTTATTTGTAGATCTTACTTTGCTGAACATTATTGCTGTTTACAGTTTATCTCTATCTATAATTATATTCAAGATAATAACCAAAAACAGCAAAATTTCCTCAAAATTACCAATTCAGGGGCAGCAACCCAACAACCGATTGACCGATTCATCTGAAAATTTCAGGGCAGATAGATCTTGACCTGATAAACATTTTTATCCCGTGTCAGATTTCCTCAAAATGCTTTGGTTTTTGAGTTATAAGCCAAAAACTGCATTTTACCCCTATGTTTTATTTTTAGCGGTGGCGGCCATCTTGGTTGGTTGACCAGGTCACGCCACACAATTTTTAAACTAGATACCCCAAAGATGATTGTGGCCAAGTTTGGTTAAATTTGGCCCAGTAGTTTCAGAGGAGAAGATTTTTGTCAAAGATTACTTTAATTAACGAAAAATGGTTAAAAATTTACTATAAAGGGCAATAACTCCTAAACGGGTCAACTGACCATTTTGGTCATGTTGACTTATTTGTAGATCTTACTTTGCTGAACATTATTGCTGTTTACAGTTTATCTCTAACTATAATAATATTCAAGATAATAACCAAAAACAGCAAAATTTCTTCAAAATTACCAATTCAGGGGCAGCAACCCAACAACCGATTGACCGATTCATCTGAAAATTTCAGGGCAGATAGATCTTGACCTGATAAACATTTTTACCCCGTCAGATTTGCTCTAAATGCTTTGGTTTTTGAGTTATAAGCAAAAAACTGCATTTTACCCCTATGTTCTATTTTTAGCCGTGGTGGCCATCTTGGTTGGTTGACCAGGTCACGCCACACAATTTTTAAACTAGATACCCCAATGATGATTGTGGCCAAGTTTGGTTTGATTTGGCCCAGTAGTTTCAGAGGAGAAGATTTTTGTAAAAGCTAACGCGGGACGCCGGAAGACGGACGCCGGACGCAAAGTGATGAGAAAAGCTCACTTGGCCCTTTGGGCCAGGTGAGCTAACAACAGACTACTAGCAGTTTACTGACATGCCAGCTCCAGACTTCAATTAAACTGACTGAAAGATTATGATTTCATCATATGAACATCAGGCACAATCCTTCCCATTAGGGGTTTAGTATCATACCATCATAACATATACGAGATGTAATGACCAATATCAAAGACATTTAAATAAACCTTAAGAGTTCATGACATATCCATATCTACTCATTGTACTCCTCCGTTTGACGGAACTAAATGGTGGTTTCAACATCAACATTTCTATATTTGTACTCCATTTAACTTTGAACATACAAGGCTGTAATGGGTAAACAAATATGATAGACATACAAACAAAGCTGTTTGCTCTCAAAAACTTTGTAGGAATTGCATAAAAATTAAATAACAATTAAATATAATAAATAAATATATTTTATATTTTCTTTGGTACATTTGCAATGATAGGTTTGGGTCTTGATTTGAATAAAAGTTTCTTTTTTATGATAGCTGTGACAGTATATGATGTTTCTTTCTTGTTGTGATTTGAATCGTCCATGACAGAGTTATCTCCCTGTTTTCCCTGATTTTTCACTAATACAGCAAATGGTTTCTCCATGTTGACCACTTTACCATATAGGATATGATGTCCAATAATCAACACTGGTACATCCTGGAAATGTATAAATATATTTTCACATCACTACAATATTGAATCAATTGTTCATGATATTGATCATGTTTATTATAAACAACCTTTCTTTGCTTTTATTTATCTTTTTTGGATTTTGGAAAAATTTCAATCTCCTGGTTTTGCTCAGGTGTGGATTCAATAAAATTGAGAATGGAAATGGACAAAGTGTCAAAGAGACAACAATTCAACCAAAGAGCAAAAAGCAGCCAAATGCCACCAATCAGACTTCAACACTGAAGAGAAAATCCCACAGACTTCAGTTGGCCCCTAAACAAAACAAAAATGTGAACAAGTTCAGTAAAAGTCTTTAGAAAATCTGTACTTCTTTGAATATCTAAATTTGTGGTTTAGTTCACTAACAAAATTAGTAAATTGATATTGACAAATATAATAGACTTCTGTTAAAATGAGCTAAGAGCATGGCTTAAAAGAAGTAGATATCATTGAAATTGAGCCATCTTTGTGGACCCCACTCTGAATCAGTTGTGATAAATAATATCTTTATCATAGGACATGGGGTTGTCAACTGAAACCGGTTTTTGACCTTGACCTTCGACCTAGAAAGTTATACATACAATGTACATTAAGTACCTTATGACACACCTTCTGGTTTATATACAAGTCAAGTATAAACTTTGAAATCAAAATAGTTCTCTAGATATAGGGCAGACACAATTTGTTAAACGGACTGATCACTAAACTGACTAAAGGGGGTCTGCCATTAGGCAGGGCCCTAATTATTCTTATTTACATTTACTGTGGATTCATTAATATTTGTTGGATACCAATTTTCGTGGATTTTGTGGGAACAGGGGAACCACGAATTCAAATGTTCAACGAAATACCAATTTTCCAAAGGAATGCATGCAAACTTTTACAAAACAAAGAATTTAAATATCCTCGAATATGTGAGTTTTTCACAATCCATGAAAATTGGTACCCACGAAAATAACTGAATCCACAGTATTGAAGCATATATAGACATAGTTTTTTTTTAAGAAGTCTGTTGCATAAAAAAAAAAGGATCATCATTGCAAATAAGCTTTATTTCACTGCAGTCAAGCTAAACAAAAAATAAAGTTTTCAAACCTGTGTAAAGAAAAAGAGAAAAGGATTAACGTTGAACATTGTTGAAACACCAATAAGGGAAAATGGATAATGTGGAATCGTTTAATTTTTGTGGCCTATCAATTTTGTTTGGATTGCATTTTTAGGGGATATTTGATTTCGTGGTTTTGCCAATCTCTGTTTTCAAAGTCTATAAATGAAAATATGTTATTCGTTGAAAATTTGAAATCGTGGTTCACCTGTACCCATGAAAATTGGTATTTGACAAATAATAATGAATCCATGGTAGTATATTTTTATTACCTTCTGAGTGAAGTGTAAATCTCCAATAAATTTACCACTAAGTGGTACTGGGTGTCTAGTTTCTAGGTCACCTTGAAGGTCAAGCATTCCCCATTCTTCCACATCTTTCCCCTCTGCTGGTCTGTAAAATAAGATAGGCAAGTATATATTATAAACAGCCAATTTAACTCAAGCTTTGAGGTACATGTTCATTAGAAATGGAAAAACAATTATTATTCTAAATGATTAATAACCATTTAGTCATGTTTGACTGTAAGTACTATATATTGAAGTCCATTAATCCCCGAGTCCCATAGAGAATTAATTGACAGTTTTAGTTTTAGTGGCATCATGTAGATTTTGTATTACCAATAATATCTGTATAGTAAAGTTTCTGTCTGAATACAAATTTTCAAGATGACAAGCAAAAATTCTAAAATTTAGTAACTGACTTTCAAGGCTTTTAACAGCTAAGTTGTTTTAATCCTGACTTTTTTAACCAATCCATACATTTGCCACACAGAAGCATGGAACATATGAAAAGTAAGTGAGATGAGAGAGCAATGTCAAGTTTCAGATATTTTTATAAACTCTGTCATTACAGTTATAAAATGGTTTGGTGTACATGTATTAACATTTTTCTTGCAGACTCAATAAAATACTATAGCTACATTTTGTACATGTATCTTCCTACATGTACCGTGTTTGCTTGCTTTTTATTAATTAACAGCTTTTCCCTTCTCACTACGCAATTCACAATCTTTTTGTAATTTACCATGTCTACCGGTACTGCGGTAGACTTCATTTCCTGTTTTCACAGCACACTAATTTGACTTTCACTTGTCATGCTTAGACCCAAATGATACCCACCCTTAAGGCATCAAAGAAAAAAAATATATCCTCGTGTATTGTATTTTTGACATACTAACATATTTTTCTGAATTTCGCTTTTATATGTTTGAACATAGACATGCCTAATATTTTGTGAGTCACTAGTATACCTGTGCATAAAATAATTGTATCGGAAATATATTTCGATCTTTAATTTATTTTTATTTGAGTTCTTTAGATCGATGGCACCTTTGTTGACAAAAACAAGCATCTTGTGTTTTCGACCTATCTAAGAAACGGGTCTAAAGTCGGAAATGATATGGTTATAGATTTGATACCAAAGTTTATATCAAAGTATTTAATTTCACAATGAGGCACTTTGGAAGCCTAATATGGTCTTGTTTACATTTATGTTTTTGTTAAATACTTTCGTAAATGCATTGTGAAGTGAGGTTGCATTGGTGAGTATTGTCTGTAATTTCCACTTACATACTGTTTTTTTCTGTAAATAAAAATTAATTGATTTTTTAATTTTTCAATAAAAGCTGTAAGGAGCATGTGTATTACCGTCTTCAAATTAACTTTAAGTATTACAACTAAACCACATGACAGTCATGCGACTTAATGACCTTGAGGTCAACTTCGCATGCAAAAAGACCTTTGCCATATTTTTAGAAAGTTGGGCTATTTTTGATCTATTCTTTTCGAAGGTAAATCTTGCATTAGTGAAAGGGTACAAAAATGTGGTATCAAATAAAGAAACGTAAATACTTAATTATTTTAACCTAATTTGGAAAATCTTCACCGCATGTGTTAAAATTTGCTATTGTTACTAAGTATAGCAGCTGAATATGACGTGACACGGGCACAATTTATCACGGGCACGAGTAGCATACGGGAAGTGAATGAAGAATTAGGTCGAAAACTAAGACGATCAAAAACACAATACAAGGAGACAATAGCCTTTCAACTTCCAGACGTCATAATTATTTGGACTACAATTAGAACAGTTGTGTCATAATATTGAGATTGAGGAAAAGAAGGCATTCTCAAAATTTTGGTCCCAAAAACAATTTACCTGAACCTTATTTTCAATAGAAGATAAGTTGAACATTTTTTAACATAGAGTTTACTTCAATAATGACATACATGCTAACGATTATCTGTACCATTTTCTCAACACAAAGTTGAGTTTACATTTCCCGCTTTGTCATTCTATGGTAAATACCCGAAACGGTCCGAAAATTAAGAAAAACAATAATATACAAAACCAACGGAGGAAAGGACTCTGCCGACCAAATGCGGAGCCGATATGCTTCTGTATCTGTATCTCATTCTGTATCTGTATTAATACGTGGTAGAATCCTGTTTAGGCTTTTATACACGGTTTCTTTTTTTGTAAATTAATTTGTGTTTTAACGGACAGAAAGTCACAGGACAAAAAGTTAAAACTAATTTGTAATTTTTAAATATACATGTTTTCTTTTTTATAGGTTTAAAAACTATTCATTAACCTGAATGAAAAATCATTACAATGAAGCTGAGACTACTATAACACATGTGTTATAGTAGTCTCAGAATGAAGCTATTATATGAGAAAGATCCTGAAATATTTTCTTTTTAGGTTTAAAAATTATTCATTAGCCCGAATGAAAAATCATTGAATTTTGGGGTCTAAAATATTTTTTTAAAAAGAAAATGTTTTCATTGATTACAATTTTTAAACCAGGATTGTTTTCCCAGGCGCAAAAAATAAGAAAATTCATGTTATGTAGGATTTTTCACATTTCGTACATAAATCAGGCCGTTAGTTTTCTCGTTTGGATTGTTTTACATTTGTCATTTCGGGATCTTTTTTAGCTGACTATAAGGTAATGGTTTTGCTCTTTGTTGGATGCAAATCGACTAAATTAACACTTTTAACTTCTCCCGTATCCATATTTTATTTTACTATTTTCAGCTTGGCCACAAAACGAATACGAATGCGAATATTTTATTCTCATAAATTACATAGTTACAGAGAAATCAGTATACAATTATAATACAATAGTAGTGCATCAATCATCTAATTAAAATATCTAATTAAAATATTGATCTCTGATTACGTTATACTGCATGCACTATGCAGTATAACATAATCAGAGATCAATATTTTAATTAGATATTTTAATTAGATTGGTAGTGCATGCGTAAATAAATATGGAAAAAGACAGTTCATTTCATTGTGTATGTTAAACACAATTTAACTAACCAGGAGGGACGACAATTGATATACATGTTTAATAAATCTTGCTAGTTTTGCTAATACAATAATATCAGTCGACGAGAATAACTGATTAAAGGAGTAGGTCCAGTTAGAGCCCTTTTTGGCCTCAAAATATATATTCTATGCAGTTTTACAAAATTGATAACATATAAACTTTTAGTTATTTGTTGAACAGTAGAGTGCTTCTGCTACATAAATATGAACTATTTTTGACTATACAATGAACATATATCGGGTACTGGCACCTTAAAGTCATGCTAAATTACTGATTTTTTCACAATTCTAGCATTTTAGTTCAATTTTAGACGGTTTTCGTGTAAAACGAAAGTGGCCGCATTCGTGTTCATCCTTAATATTGAGATGGAAGTTGTATTTTATGATAATACATAACATATATAAAGGTTGAGGGTGAACACGTATGCGGCCACTTTCATTTTTGACAAAAACCATCTGAAAGGTGACATTTGGTTGAATTTTCATATTTGAGCTTGAATCGGATCGTTTTTAATGACTAAATCAGTTCAAATCTTTCACATTAACTAATTGATTCAAATGAAATAGACACTTAAGTAATTGAAAAGTGGTCAAAATCTTTTGTCAGATGAACCTGAAATTTGAGGCCAAAATCGGTCCTTACCGGACCTACTCCTTTTGCAGTATTTGCATTGTTTTTCACAATATTTCGGTAACAATTTTTTCATTTCTGAACTAAAAAAGTTACAAACTAAAATATAATGTTACTCATCACCTATTTCATTTGAGTTACATACAATGCAGGTTCTTTCGTCTCTTTGAATTTTATGCCATCTGCCCGATTCAATGGGCAAACGATGACAGCCACATCTGAATTTACATAAATAATACATAAGATATGAGGGTAATAACGACAAATAACGTTCAAAACATAATTCATTCTTAAATATTCTATAACAAATTGTTTTACTTGAATTAAAAATGTCAGACGACCATTCTTGCTTAAATTGGTCTTTTAGTCAGTAAGTTCTACACAGTTTTCTATCCAATCTGTAGAAAAAAGAGACTGGAATCTCCATACATTTAATAGACCACAATTATCAACAATACTTTTAACAAATTTCAACCATTTGCTTTAAAAGCCATAATTCTCAAAATATACAAACAGCAATTTGTAAAGAATTAAGGAGATTTTTTCCTCTTAACCAATTACTAATCTACACCAAAATTTTATCTTTCGCATTTTAACTGTTAGCGAGATCGGAAATCGTCCGAGTTCTTCATAAATAATGCTATTTGGCGTTGTCTGCTTTAGGTTTAATATGATCTTGCAAAAACGCAAGTGTACTTTTTCTAAAACATCTAAATTTTCAAAACCCAAGATCTCTGAACTGTAAAGTAATACTGGTAAAATGGCTTTATCGAACATATCTAATTGACATTCAATTGACAAATTATGTCTTCGAAATTTTTTAATAAACTATACATTGCTTTTGTTCCCTGGTCTCTTAAATATTTTCTTGTGGTTAAAAAAGATACACTTCTGGCAAAAAAACACACGGCAAGATACTTGTAGTCTTTGACAATTTCTATTTCTTTATTACAAAAATAAAAAAAAAAAATCTGAATTTCTTCCTCTAGAAAATATAAGAATTTTTGTGTTTTCAATATTAACTTTCAGTTTCCAATTTTCACAATAATTTGAAAACGTATCTAACATAAATTGTAAATCCTTGCTTGATTCTGATAACACACTTGTATCGTCTGCATATAAAAACAATAGAATTTTAAGATAGATCGTTAACTCATTTTCAATATCACAACTGATAGATTCTAACCCTTTTATATTATGTTCTTCTAAATATGATTGAAGATCATTAAGATACAATGAAAAAAGTACAGGAGATAGATTTTCACCTTGTCTAACTCCTAGTTCACACTTAAAAAACCCTGAACATTCATCATTATGTCTAATATATGATTTAATACCTTCATACTTATTTTGAATAATACGTAAAAATCTACCATTTACATTATTTTGCAAAAGTTTAAAAAATAACGAATTTCTATGAACAAAGTCGAACGCCTTCTCAAAGTCCACAAACGATGGAGTTTTTTCTTTTTAAAACGCAATAGCTCAAATAAAGCATATACAGAAAAAAATGTGGTCATTTGTAGTAAAACCACTTCTAAAACCAGCTTGGTTTTGATGTAATAACATGTATTCATCAAGATAATTATTTAATCTAGTGTTCAATACCGAGGTTAATATTTTCCCCAGGCAAGACAATAAAGTGATAGGCCTGTAATTTTTTGGATTTAGCTGGTCGCCTTAGTTCTTAAAAATTGGTATTATTATACCAGTAAGCCATGCTCCAGGCACAATACCTTTTTCAAAATTAAGTTAAATAAATGTACATATATGTCACTCATTTTCTCAAAAGACGATGATATATATTCATTTATAACATTATCTTCACCCGGTGATTTTTTTTTTTTTTTATGCTTGTATTGCCTTTTTTATTTCTTTAATTGTTATATTACAATTCAACATATCATTCTGTACATCATTTACATCATTTTGTATATCAAAGTCATTTTGACCATCAAACTAATTTTTATTCAAATCTTTGAAAAAATCTAACAATACATCTATAGAAATATTTGTATTTCTTTTTCTTCGACCTTTGTTAAAAAATTTCCAAAACTCTTTTGGATTTTTTTATCTCAATTTTTCATTTTCATTCGCATTTCTCTATTAAAATAAATAATATTTTCATCCAGAGTTCTCTTATATACATTTTCTGTCAATTTCAATCTGCTCTTAAAAAGGTTTGGACCATATTTTTTGTACAATCTCTTAATTGCTTTACGATAATCCCTTCTAGACTTTTTACAATCTCCATTAAACCATATAGTTTGCTTTCTTGACAATAACGTGTAGCAATTACCGGCCTCTGTGTTCCTAAAGTTTGTTCTGCAGATTGCAAAAGTATAGAAGTGACTTCTTGTATAAAAGTATCAACATCATATTTAACCACAGTTTCAGTATCACTTATGGCATCGAGCAGATTTGAATGCAGAGATGCACGTTTTTCTTGATCTATATTACTCTTGAATAATTCACTTTTTTCTTGTTTCCATGGTTTAATTCTTGCGGAAATGATTTTTTATTGGGCGTATTGCATTTCCGCTAATTTTTCAAAGTCCCAATACTACGTTTCCGCAAATTTAAAGTATACGTTTCCGCAATTTGTATTTATTACTTTTCCGCAAATTTACCTGGTAAATTATAAAGATTTGAATGTACATATATGATTTTTTTTTTTAATAAAGAAAATGTTCTGATGTCAGTAGAGCTAAAATTTACTAGATATAACTAGTTGACTCGGGTAAGGGTGAGTTAAACTTCATTGAGAAATCTTTGGTTTGGCTTACTTGCCAACTAATATGATTAAAGAATGCTTTAATTGGGCGTATTGCATTTCCGCTAATTTTTCAAAGTCCCAATACTACGTTTCCGCAAATTTAAAGTATACGTTTCCGCAATTTGTATTTATTACTTTTCCGCAAATTTACCTGGTAAATTATAAAGATTTGAATGTACATATATGATTTTTTTTTTAATAAAGAAAATGTTCTGATGTCAGTAGAGCTAAAATTTACTAGATATAACTAGTTGACTCGGGGTAAGGGTGAGTTAAACTTCATTGAGAAATCTTTGGTTTGGCTTACTTGCCAACTAATATGATTAAAGAATGCTTTGTTGAATTAGTTGCCGATGCTCCATCTGACGATAAATGCATGAGGTCTGCCGATAATATGCTGCAATTTTATATAGATGGCAATTGAGATTTAGACCAACATTTTGGGCATCAACTCCTGATCCCGAGGAAAAGAGAAAACGAATGGTGTCGAGTTGTTTTTTCGTGCCAACCTAAACGAGCAGTTTTACGCTAGCCATCCTACCATATTTGTCGTTGTCGATGTGTTATTGAAACTGAAGACAACATCTTACATAAAGATGAGAACTCTTACTGTAAATATGAAAAGGAGAAGATTCGACTTCCTTCCTGAACAAAATACAAAACTTGTAAACGGTGAATGTGCTACTATGGACTTTGTACGACGTGTTGGCTACAAATATTCTGCCAGAACTGACTTATGAACTCATATCAAGATATTTTTTAACATACGTTTTCATATATTTTACTCACATGTTATGATGACCTTTAACTTATACATATTCACTTTTTTATTATAGCTTTGCTTTCGAACAATAGGTATTCCTTAATAATTTGCGGAAAAGTAATAATATATTTTTTCCGGAATAGTGACTTTTTTTCCGGAAAAGTAAGATATTTATTTGCGGAAACGTAAACTTTTTTTTCCGGAAACGTCATATTTTTTCCGCGGAAAAGTAATGCCAATTTGCGGAAACGTAAAACGCCGTTTTTTATTTATTCGTGGACCAGAAACAAAGTGACATCTTCGTCCTCGCCACACCTGTTCAGTTGGGCAGCAATCCTTTTGCGCCAATTACTATTTTTTAGGGGTACCATTTGCGCCAAATTTTGTTTTCCAAAATGTGTCAATTGCGCCAATATTCGGAACTTATTTGCGCCAATTTATCATAAATATTAATGATTAATATTTATTTTAATTTTTGGCCCTAAAAAATGTCATATGTCAGTCAGAGATACATGTATGAAAATGAGCATCTGGAGAGAAATGAATTGACTTGAAATGAATTAGACAGTCCATGTACAGACAGCGAAGAAAACTTTAAGCTTTGCTGAATATTTATTACAAGATATATGCCAAAAGAGAAGAAAAAAGAAGCTTTTACTGATTATATTTTAACCACATATGTTGACACAGTGCTTTGTTCCCATCATCCGTATGGAACTCTATCTATCACAAGACGTAGCAGAAGCATTCCACCGGAATTATTATGAACTGTTTTATGCATTTCATCGTTCAATGTTTGTCTTTTTTGGCAATAAAATGAAGTTACAAGCTACTACATACATTAAATTTGGAAAAACCCATGCAACAGCAGTAAGAAGAAAGTATGTTTCAGAAAAAGAAACAATCAGTTGCTGTGTTAACTGCTGGTTCTAAGTCCGAATAAAGGAGGAGGGAAGTCATTTTTCTTCTAATTGGCGCAATAGTGTGTTTTATTTTTGGCGCAAATGATAACATGCAATTTTAAAAACAGTTGGCGCAAACGTAGCATTGGAGAAAAAATGTTGCGGCGCAAAAGGACGCATTTTTGGCGCAAACGGATCTCTCCCTCCAGTTGACGGTTACGTCATAAACAAAACATACGCCATTAAGATCAAAAACTGCTCTTTTTATGGATATTACTTTTTTTTAATATAAATTTAAACAATGACAAGACTAGCTCTAAAGCAACGGGGATAATTTTGTGGTATTACTTGTCCACACGCGCAAAATCAGTTATTAGTGTTCATTCCAATTACAAAATGAAAATAATGTATTAATTTAAAGGCATATTCAATTTCTACTCTTAATAACGCACATTTTGATGTATACATGTATATAGTTATCAATTTCGAAACTTTTAACAAATGCAATAGAAGCAAACTGGAAAGCTTAACGTAGTATTATCATCAACACCGTACGCGACGTCTATAGTAGTAACAGGGCCTATTTTAAAAGTATCAAGTCACTTTGTCATTTTGTTTTCATAACAGCTATTTGATCATTATTGATATTTGTTGAATAAATTTTGATTACAAAGATGTATCATATACAATAGTTCAAGAATAAAACAAAAATCCATTTATTTTTAAAACTAGTTTTTCTTGGTCAAAGAAAAATAATCGCAAAACTGAATCGTGTAATGTGGGGTAAAATTGTCCTGTGACTTTCTGTACTATATTTTAAAAGCGTTGACCAAAGTACATTGTGTTTTAATCAATGTGTTATGTATTGCTTTGTGAAAGGTGACGGTATCTTTACTGACTAGGGGAAACTGCATGTACTCCATAATTAGCTCACTCTGTCCTTACATCAAGTTAGCACTTGATTTCTAGCCAAACACTTATCTGGCTACATTATTACGAAAACTCACTTATCTTATTTATTAATCATGATATTGTTTCACAATTTCAATCTTTGAAATTATTTCTCACGGGTTTTCTTTCTTATGTTTAATGATAATTTTCTTTTTAAAAGAACGATATTTACTTGATTTTTTTCAGGATTTTTTTTCAATGATAATTGTGAAATAATTCCCATTATAGTACATTTTTTTTTATGCAAAATAGGTTTAATTCAGATACACTATTATTATTTAATAGTATTTGTAAAGGATAAGTTTTTTTTCTAATAACTATTCAATAAGTTCACTACCCAGATAGAATTTCACGGCAAAGGAAAAAATATCCCAGGGAAATATTTTCCTCCGGATAAAAAAATAACAACATCTTCTGTGACATTTTTCCTCCGGATTAAATTTCACCCGGATATAATTTTGCTTTACATAAGTACTAGCATTTAATGGCAGATATATTAAAAAAATGCGTAAAAAGCAGAGCAAAAGGCTATTATAACAAGAAAGAAAGAAATTTCAGCTTTGAGACAGCACTGGCTGGAAACGACATGAACTGCTGCGCAGAAGCATTTTTGACCCCCACACTAGGAATCAAGTTATGTAATTCCTAAACTGGTCAAAAGAAGTCATGAGTCTAGCCTCATTAGGAAGTGAGTTCCATACTTGTGCTGCCTCAAATTTAAAGGATCTTTTACCATAACTGGAGGTTCTATGTCTAGGTACCTCGCGGCAGTGTTTACATACCTGAAATTATACGAATTGTTTTTTTATTACAACTAAATCTTGAATAAATATCAAGGTTGGTTCACATGGTATTTACACTTACTTAGTTCTCTCTGGGACTATTCCGGGACTGTCTTTAATGAAAGTATAGATTGTTCATGGACTATTTCACTATTATAAGTATAGTAGTCACAGGTTCTTAATATTAATCTTAAAAATGAAAAGAATACGGATGACAAGCTAATGTGTACCGTTTTGTTTTATTTGGTGGGATTTAGTATTTTCCCGCGGAAAACTTTGGAACACTTTTACATTTTACCTTGTCCTTGTTTACATTGATTTGTTTACCTTTCTGTTAATCTTAAAGAAGACTAAAAGACAATTATGAAAACAGTTGTGTCAGCCTTTTAATGTATTGAAAGAAAGGTAATATTTTTTTTCATCATGTTTATTTCATTTCATTGGGAATCTTTAACAACAACTAAGAACTTCCTGGATAAGTTTTACTCACCAATTTTGAGTTCATTTCCAATATTATACAGATACAGAATAATGCAAGGGCCATACATCAGCATAGCCTATGGTCCAAATAATTATAATGTTTTAGTCACAGCAGATTACTCAAGTGTTTTGATAGAGCATTCAACTTGATATGGTTATACTATTTTTTTCAAAGGAATTTGATACCTTGCCACATGACAAACTCCTGGATTTAGCTAAACAGTTATTGAATAGATGGAAACCTCAATACATAGTTGGCAGCATTCCTGAAAAGACGATCTATGCGGGTTGAAGTTGACAGTGAACACTCAGGATATGCCCATGTAGACTCTGGCTTAATTACAATGCACATTATTGACTCATATGATTCATCGACGACATCCCATAAAGTGTTAAATCTCAAGTTTGTTAATTTGCAGACAACTGCATACTCTATTGAAATTAACAACAGAAAAGAAAATCAAAAAGCAGTTTAAGTATGAACACTAAATTAGGGAATGAAATTTAATGCCAAAAAATGCTATATGTTGAGCTTTAAACAAAAATCAACGCAGTTCTACCATCTAGACAACTACATATTCATGATATTAGATCAAGTACAAAAAAATCTTACCAAGGTCTACATATATCTGATGACCTAAAATGGACCAGACTCGTAAGAAAAATAACAAGCAAGGCAAGCTGTACTCTTACCCCAGTGGTCCCAAGAATGCAAAAAGCTACCCTACTTAGCCATTAAAAGATCCCTACTAGAAAACAGTGCTGTCAATTGGAACCCATTCACCGTCAGGAAAATAGAAAAGATTATAAGAAAGCATACTGAAAAAGGTGCATGTTTCATCCTACATGATTATAAATCCAGAGAAACAGATTGCGTTACAAATATGCTTTCTAAACTGATACTGCCACCTTTCCAAGAATGAAGGAAACACCAGAGGCTGACTAGGCCACACTTAAAAATATTTTGGTTTGCCCAAACCCTACCCAAAGGTTGAGACAGTGAGTAGGTAGGTAGGCATTTTCTTTTTTTTTTTTCAAAAAAAGAAATTGAAGTATCAGATGTTTATTAGTCTTCATGCCTATTTGATTAAAATAACTTCTTTAAATCAGGACAATAAAAGAATTTGAGTAGGCAGCTTTTTTCTGGGTAGGTAGTGTTTGGGCAAACAAGCCTATTATTTATTATGGCCCTATGTTCTATAAAGTGGTTGAGGGATTGGTGCTGGCTATTGATCCAACTGTCTACATACAAGAAATCAGAAACAAATGACAATATAAAAAAGAAAATGTGGTATGATTACCAATGAGACAGTTGCTGTCCACATTAGACCAAAATGACACAGATATAGGTCACCAAACGGCCTTCAAGGCAAGGCAAAAACCTTTATTGACTATCAATACACAAACATCTTAGAAAGACAAGGAACCAGAAATAGCAGATTGTACAAATTGATTGACTGCAAAACAGACATTTAAGAAAACTCTTTTTTCCCAAAACCATAGTGCAGTGGAACCATCTGGAAGAGAATATCGAACACATTTTGTGTGATTTAAATTCCTGTGGAACATATTCATGGGAAAAACCATTAAAACCCTGATTTTACATCTCAAAATTTGAGAATTTTTGTAGGATTGTAAGAAAAATTTACTTATAAATACAAGTAAATTTTTGAGAATATTAAAGTGAAATTATTTAAACATTATTAATTAACTTATATGTGTATATTTTTTTAAACTTCTTCAATTAAATAAAATACAAGTACATGTAGTACCCCTGACTGTTAAACTAATACAAAAATGTTTAATCAGTTCTCAATAATTGGTCAACTTTGTCTGAGATAATCTATAAACTGTCAAACCTTACAAAATATATCATTTCAATAATCTATATCAGCATGCACTGACTACTGGACAGTTAGTATGATTAGACTAGCAATTGAACTGATCTTGTGAAAGGGAAAAATCTGTTAGCTGCTCCACTGTGAATAACCTCCTTCATTACGTACAATTGACACCAAAAAGATTGGAAAGCCAAACATATTAAATAATGAAGAGCATGAACTTTTGTAATAATTATTTATAAATGCCTTGGGGAATATTTTTTTCTGAAATAAGAATTTATATGAAAGTTGCTGTATAATATATCAGGATGGAATTAGCTAAATCTCCTATTAAACATGATCTATATGACATTAAAGGAATACAATTTTACCACGGACGGCCACTAAAAGTGAAAAAGTTATTTTCATTAACTGTTATGGGTAGATCACCACTACTGGCAGAATACAAGTCCCCAAGATCAGCTCAGTAAGCAGTGCTGACATGATTTAAAACATCACCTACATGATATATATATTCCCTAATGATAAATTAGAAATAATTAAGAAACTAAGATTCCAACCACTTCACACTGGTGAATCTAGAAACTTTCATAAGTGGGGGCCCACTGACTGTCTAAGAGAGGGCAGGCTCCAGTCACGCTTTAGTGATTCCCAATTTAAGCAACTAATTTTTTTCTAAAAAAAGGGGGGGGGGGGGTGAGCACCCTAAATCTGCCTCTGCTTCAAACAAAGATGACCTTTGAATACTTTGGCTATTCTAAACTTCCCTTTTGAACATACTATGCTTCTTACTTTTGTAAATAATGGAAACATCAACGGCTTTAACATGTTTTGATATGAACATTCTTCAGACTTGATAGAGTTAAATCCAGAAAATAGTCATACAGAAAATATAATGTTGCATTTTAATGTACTGTAATTCTTCTTTGATTGTTATGAACTTAGTAAAAATAGCCTTCTTTAAATCACATATTTTGTATTGTACAATAAAGCCAGTTCTAAAACACATTTTAAATGGCTGTAAAATGGATGTGGAATTTTTAATTGATTTACACCTAGAATGTAATTCAGACACAGAAATTTAACCTTTTGTACAAATGTTTTATTTTTTAGTTAAATTATTTTTGATAGCTCATAAAAATATGTGTTCCTATTTTTCAAGTTGACTGGACTTGATCTGGAGGTGTATATATAGCTACAAGTCAAAGCTTAGAACAAAATAAGGAACAAATGCAAAGTGGTCAATTTCATCTTGAGTATATTTTTTTTCCTGAAATATCATTTGAGAGGGAGGATTGGAGGGGTCCTGATCCTGAAATTCCAGATTTAAAAAAACAAAATCCCAAGGTCCTGAATCTATATAAAGTAAATCCCGACGTCAAGAAATCCGAAAAAAAGATTCCAGGATCCCGAAAGGGTCAATCCTGAAATCCCAAGCTTAAAAACACACGATCCGGGAGTCCCGATAAAGGTCCTATCCCACCTCATATGATGAATTTAAAAAAATTAGATGTGGAATGATTGCCAATGAGACAACTCTCCATTCAATCCACAATTTGTCAAAGTAAACCATTATACATGTTATAGGTTAAAGTACAGTTTTCAACACAGTGCCTTGGCTCACACCTAACAGCATAGAAAGCTCCTGGAGTATGGAACAACCTGTCTTAGAAGTGCCTTAAAATCCTTATATTTCCAAAATTAATGATTGCTAGTAAATAATATTCTGTGGCTCCATAAAACTTTATTTTATTGGGCTGAGTCATGTACTAAATAAAAATAAATAGATGTGGTATGATTGCCAACGAAATAACTGTATATCCTCCAAACTTCAAATGAAGTGAATGTAAGCAATTATAGGCAACCATATGACCTTCAACAATGAGAAAACCTCACACTATGATGATGAGGTCAACTATAAAAGGCCATATACATGTATAACAAACATTTTGCAACAATTCTCTTGATAAAACTAACAGCCCAATTTATAACAAAACAGTATGTGTAAATAAAATATGACAGACATGAACCTTTTATATACTAAAATAGTTTCCAATGTAGGTAGTGAAAACTGACCAGAAACAACAGTTTATGGCAACAACCTATTGCCGGTACTTATATAATTTCAACTGTTTTTGAAATTTTTCACCAAGAACAATTCTTAAACAAATGTAACCCAAGAAACAAAATTGATGACCCTTATAAGGCCTATATTTATTTTACTTCTTTAAAGTTTATAATTCATTTAACAACTGCATACACAATTTCTGTCTTAAAGAATAATATTATATTCCTTGCAATTGCATGGGTTTAGGGAAAGAAGTATTTGAGATAATTCTGACAGTTTTGCTAGATTTTAAGCACAGTGTCTACAAATGTTGAACTATTTCCAAGATTTTTATTCTAAGCTATTTTAGCAAGTATAAAATATGATTGCCGACAAGATCACTCTCCACAAGAGACCAAATGACACAGAAATGAGCAACTATAGGTCACCTAAGGCGTACAACAATGAGCAAAGCCCTTACAGCATAATCAGCTATAAAAGGCCCGGAAATGACATATATTGTAAAACAATTCAAACAAGAAAACTAATGTTTGTAACATAGTCCATTTTACTTTATACTTTTACAGAGGAGGGACTTTTTATTGTATCAATTTAGTTGCTGTAAATATAAAAAAAGGAGATGTGGTATGATTGCCAAGAGACAACAGTCCACAAGAGACCAAAATGACACGGAAATTAACAACCATAGGTCACTGTACGGCCTTCAATAATGAGTAAAGTCTATACAGCATAGTCATTGTTCATTGTTATCCTAATTATAGCTGTAGGTGTAGGGTAGCCTCAGTGAACACTATTATTTGTTAAATTCCGTGTTACTGCGTACCAGTTTAGTATTATATGGACCGTGACTGGGGTAATTATATATTTATTTTAAGTACTCATGCTCTTGTTCCATATGCAAATTTTGTGTGCCTGGGTTTCTTTTTTAGTTGCAAATGGTTATTATCCTCATCACACGATACTGGGTTTAGGTTAATGCCTATAATTATGTAAATAAAAGAATTCAGAAGTAAACTACCCGATCATCTTTAAAAAGTAGACTTGATAAAAACATAATTATTAAATGTCTTTTAAATGTAAACACATCCACTCATCCGTTTTATAGTTATAAATAACCTTTTTAACAAAAATGGAGAAAATTTGGTAAAAATTCAGGTATGTAAACTGTAAGGCTGTATAAATGTTTTAAAATGTCACTGAAATACTATGAACATGATGAGAAGCAGATATCTAAGATTGTACTTTAGTAATTAACCTGTTTATACTGGGTAGGTAGTTTTAAAGTCGCAAAGAGTATATATATTAGTATGAAAATAGCAAAAAAATTTGGTACAAATCAAAAGCAACTTTTGTAATCCAGCAGTGAAATTTCACTTAAATTAATACTTTTTAATTTGAAACATATGTATAAACAAGAGGATATATTTTAGCAGATTCTTGTAACAAGTACATTAGTTTATAAGATGGTGAAAATTAATCTGGATAGGAACAGTATTTATATCAATATTAAGACTTTTTGTCTGTATGATAATAATGTGTCGGCTTTTATCATAACAAAAAACAACTAGACTTGAAATATCATCTGTGGATGAGCTTATAAGATGTCAGATGTTAGTGCACAACTATTTCAAGCTCTTGATGCTATAGTATTGCAGGCAATTTGCTACCATGTTAATTGATAGTATAGATACTAAGAACAAATATATGGGGTGTTTGGTTTTTGGTCAATTGAGGACTGAGGGCTATCAAATCATGGCAGTCTATAGGTCTGTAGTGGAGAACTTCAGCTATCATGGTAGTCTATAGGTCTGTAGTGGAGAACTTCAGCTATCATGGTAGTCTATAGGTCTGTAGTGGAGAACTTCAGCTATCATGGCAGTCTATAGGTCTGTAGTGGAGAACTTCAGCTATCATGGTAGTCTATAGGTCTGTAGTGGAGAACTTCAGCTATCATGGCAGTCTATAGGTCTGTAGTGGAGAACTTCAGCTATCATTACTTTCTTCAATATTTATTTCTACTGAGTGCGTGAGTGAAATGTTTCAGCTATTAACCTCATAAAGAAAAGTAATGTCCTGGTTTGATAGCTGCAGCTCTCCTATAGAAAAGAGATGCTAAACCAGTTCTTATTTAAGACCTTTTGGGAACCTCTGGTTTTATCAGATTAAAACACACCTTCAAAAATTGGAAGGCTGACATGTCAATGGCTGATGTAATAAATACCAAAACAGAAAGTGTTGTCAGATTCTTGTTAGCAAAACTTTGCCACTATTTTTTTTTTAATCAGACTAATTTTCTTTCATATAATCTGCAAATTACCTTTGAAATAAAAGGTTTTCATCACAATTCTAAGAACATCCAGGTGTCAGATGATATCAATGTAATAAATCAGGGATTTTTTGTTGACATTTTTTTTCATAGTGCTAAACCAATTATTTTCCAGAGCTAATTAGAGAACAATACCAGTGTTTATCTTTCTTCCTGGTCAAGACCTTTTTGTCTGGCAATTGATATTATATATTAATCTCTCTTTTCAGTACATGTAATAGATTAGCACTAATACGGAAACTGTAAATAATACTTGTATTTTATAATGATCCTCGGTCTGTCCACATTATAATGATACTCTCTCCGTCCATCCGTGATGTCATTTGATTGACAAAAGGTAAAAATTGATTATTTTATTTATATAAATTCTTTCAGGTAAACATAATGAATGTAATTTATTTTTAGGGACTACACTGACGTTTAAGGACTTAGATATTCGGTATTGATAATCTTGTCATCTGTGAGTGACCAGACACATACAAAGGTGAGTATACCTGTACTAAATCATTAATTTAATATAAAATTCATACTAATGAATCAGGTTTTTCAGTAAATGTCTTGAGTAATAACTATTTTTCTATGTTTTGTTTACAAAAAGTGTCAAATCATATATATTTATAATGGTAAATAAAAAGAATGTTTAAATCTTACATTAATTATTTTTTTTTTTTGCATCTGTTTCAAACAACATCTTTTTTTTAATTTTTTAACTAACAGGTATATGATTTTCATGATTTATGATGAAAGAAGTTTCCCTTGATTTGTCATGAAAATATATTCATTATCAGCTAATTAAAGTATATATTGAAAAGATGCCTTTTGCTGCTATGCTTAGATTGACAAAAATTAAAGAATTAAGGAGAGAATATAAGAATGCATAATTTTGAAGAATATCAAAATTTGGAGATGTGATATTATTGCCAATGATACAACTTATAATCCACCAAGTTCAAATGAAGTGGATGTAAGCAATCATAAGCAACCCAACAGGCTTTAACAATGAGAAAAACTCTTACTGTATTGCTGTATATGGGTTGAGAAAGTAGAAGACTTGTCAGACTGCAGTTTTAACCCTTAATAAAAAGAAAAAAACATTGTTCAACTAAAAACACAGGATTTTTATGGAAAAAAACAAACTCATATTTTTAAGCAAAAGTCTTCTTTCAAATCGGGAATATAGAAGGTAGTTTACCATGTTTGTAATCCTGGTTATTTTTTTAGTCTAATTGTTTGGGTAATATGCATGTATGAATGTCTGAAATATATCTTTTGATGGGACATGTTCTTTAAAACAACTATAATATTAGAAATATTTGTGTTCAACTATTTCTTCTTCCCCGCTAAATCTTTCTGTTGCATGGAACAAGAATAGAAAATAATTTTCTTGAAACTAGTGGTGAAACTTTTTTTGAACACAGAAATAGTTGTTAACAATCCTGACAGAATTAATTGATTATCATGAGGGTATCTATCTATTTAACATTGCAAGGGATTTTAAAAAATCACAAATTACAATTAAGTGAATGAAAGGAAATATGCTGAAAAAGCACTGTTTTTTCTTTCTGTGCATATATGAGGGGGGATAGGACCTTTATCGGGACTCCAGGATGGGGTGTTTTTAAGCTCAGGATCCGGGAATTCTTTTTTCAAAATTTCAGGATTCAGGATTTTAATTTATTTAAATTTAGGACCGGGGGATTTCATGTTTATTACCCCGGGATTTTGGGATCAGGACCCCTCCTACCTCCCCTAGTATATTGATTTTGTGTGATGGATGGATATCCCATATCCTGTGTTACCTTTAACAATCAAGAGAAGCTTTAAGCTGATTTACCGCTTAGTTGAATATCACTTTTGAGGACATACATACTGTACAAAGTCATTTTATATTATAAGAAAAAATGAATACAAGCCAAGGCTCTGTGTTGAAGACTGTACTTTGACTTATAATGGTTTACTTTTATAAACTGTGACTTGGATGGAGATTTGTCTCATTGACACTCATACAACATCTTCTAATGTCTATATCTATATATATAAGAGTTGTATTAGGTTCTCTTGTTCTTTAATATAAATCCCTAATGAAGATTAGGAAATGTCAACAGCCAGGTATTTTAACAATACATCAAGCTCTAAATTGTCCTGGGGAAACTAATTCAATAGAAACAAAGATATGCCATTTAGTTCTCTTTATATGATATTAAACAAAAACAAACATTAAAAGATCTGACTTAAAGCAACCATGCACACTCTAAGAGAAACAAAGATTGACCAACCAGGTATTCTTTTTTTGTTTAAGAAAAATATTATTTCTATTAGTTTTGTAGTCTGTATTGAAACTAGGTTTTGTTCAACAGTTTTTAAATTTTATAATTAATTGTATTTATTCCTTCCTATGTTTCAGAAATAAAACAGAGACAAATCTGTGCAGTCATGTTGTTAGTTTGTCTGACCTTGATGGTCAGTTTTCTGTCTGCAGAAGGTCAAACACATAATGGGTGAGTGAAAAACATAAATTTAAAGTTCTTACACCAAAACTTGTTCATGAGGTATCTGATTTATCTACATTTGTTGTATCTATTCTTTTCAATGTGCCTTTATCCCAGAACCAGTTTATTATTTATTTGGTAACAAAGTTAATATTGTTACATTAAAGACTGTTCCTGGAGCTATAATGGTTTATTTTTATAAATTGTGACTTGGATGGAGAGTTGTCTCTTGGAACTCATACCACATCTTCCTATATCTAGTAATTTTCAAGAAATCAAAATTATTTCAGATTCAAATAATTCCCTTGGCCTGGATTTTTTCTCAACTTTCTGAAGAATGAGGACTTTGTTGTGGAAGTACATACGACAACATCACTTTTGCTTTGGTTGGAAACCCTTCTCAAAGACTTTCTTGTTTGACTACAGCTGAGAAAGTATTTTCCTGTAAAATTGGAATATGTTTTTTTATGGTATCACAAGCCTTTTATAGGAATGTATGTTTATGAATCGAAATGTCCAAGACTTTGTTTCAAGCAAAAAAGACAATTCTGTTGAATGACATGTTTGTTTTAAGTTTTTATATAGTAATTTCTAATGTATTTTGTAAATTATAACTTTATTTTTTTGTATTGTTTGATTGCAGTCTCAATAGCATGTACCTCTCATTTTATTCATACTTAGCTATCAGATATCAGATATCTTTCATTTTTGAAAAGTAAAGTTTTTTTTTCTTTTTATAATTCCTGAGAAATAAACAAATTTGCAGTAAATATTTCATATCTAAATAGCTTAATGATGTTAAAGAAATACAGTTTTATGAAAACAAAATCTCACTGTTAAAAATACTTTAAAGTTCATTAAAAAAATATCTACAAAATGTCAAAGTGCTTTTGTATTGACCAATAAGTTGATCTATTTTATTATACTTTTTTGGCATATTTTTGTATACAATTGGAAAACCAGTTTCTTTAAACAGTATTGATGGTGTATTACTCAATAATGATACAATCATGAAATCATTAATCAATCTTTATGCAGTGCCAAATTCTTGGGTGTGAATAAAATAGACGTAATTTTCAATATAGAAACATACACTTAAAAAGAGGTGTACATGTTTACAAAATAACCAGGGCATAACAATAATAAACAAGACGTGTCACCAAATATAACTTAAATATGACTATTGATACAATCAAATAATAGTTTTGATCATTGATGTAAGATTTTTTTAGGGCTGCAAACCATACTAGTGGCTTATCAAACTCTTGTTAAATTGATATTACCATAAATACCATTTCATAATGATTCACTTAAGGCAAGCAAGAGTGATTTTTTGATGGGGTTCATGTCACTTAGTCTTTAGTTTTCTGTGTTGTGTCTTGTGTACTATTGTTTTTCTTTTTTTTTTCTTTAGCCATTGCGTTGTCAGTTTATTTATTGATCTATGAATTTGAATGTCCCCCTCATGTATGTTTCGCCTCTTTTTTCTAACAGAACCACCCTGTTTGTACTTTATTCAATGATTAGAAATTAGTAACCCTATCTATACTTGAATGGACATTCTCTGATTTATAATTACTTAACACTTTAAATTCCCTCCCACATATAGTTGTAATTACAACAACATTTTTGACAGTTTATCTTAAATAATTTTTCAGTGTAGGAAAATGATCAGAAAAATTGTCAATCAAAATGAATTACGCAAATTTACCCTTATACGGATTTCAGTAATTTTGGCTTACTTGCAGAACTTTTGATGGGTGAAATGTGAAAAGTGTTCTGTAACTGTAAGGAGTGATTAAATCAATTATTATGGTTTGTGGTAGATCAAATGTGGTGTTGATCTTTATGTCAAGCCTGCAACATTTGTCGTTGAAGTGAAACATAACAACTTACATTTTGTAGTTGTCTGCGGTGTTTTAAGTGCTGTTGTTGGTAGTATCAACAGATCCCAAATCCCATTTATTATTTTGTCAGATTCCAGTATCTTGCTGATCATTGTAATAATAACACTTATTATTTTTAAATGCCATGCTTAAAAAAAAAATGCTTCTGGCTTTTGAAGAAAATATTGGTTTCTTGAAAAATAAAATTGTAGACATTCATTTAGCTTTTGTTGGTTATGAATAAATATAGGCAACATATATTAGAGATAAACAGAAGTAAAATATTATTGATGTCCCTCTGCAGGCAGTCGTGATGATATTTTAAAATATCAGTTATTAAATGCATCATAAAGATGATGTTAGTTTTTGAAGAGTATAAAGATGTCAAGCATTGATTTTGCATTAATATTTGTATTTTTGAAAATAAAATGAAAGAGAGGTGGAAAAAAATTAAATCACAAAAATACTAAACTCTAAGAAAATTCTTAGCAGAAAGGTCCTAATCAAATGTCAAAATCAAAAGATCAAACACATCAAACAAATGGACAACTGTCATATGCAAGACTTGGTACAGGCATATTGTTATGTAGAAAACAGTGATTTAAACCTGGTTTTACAGTTATAGCTAAATAACACTTGTATGACTGTTGTATAAAATTCCATTATATTGACAATGATGTGTGACCAAAACAAACAAACATAATAGGTAAAAATGGCATAAATCTGTTTTGTGGCACACTCATACCATTACACTGCCATCACAAAAAATGAAAATATAGTGAAAAGACAAACAACAGTTAAAAAAACACAACAGAAGACTAAAGACTACAGAACAACATAAACATCACCAAAAGCCGGGGGTAACAGCTTCCATTGTTTTATACATTGTCAGCTTTTCAAACTTTTGGCTCAGAGTATCTTTTAGGCTGATCATAAGTGCTATGTAAAATGAGATATACCATGTAAGGCTTCTGCAATTTTGTGTTTTTTATTATACAAATTAGTTTTATTATTTTAGAACTTTTATTGTGACTGCTCCAAAGGAAGCCAGGATTGGTATCCCATATATTGTTAGTGTTATTATGACGGAGCCAAGATCAGATACATTGACGGGAAAGTTTGTAATAGAATCCAGTGACTCTATAACAACAAAGATCATATTGTTTGATATTGCATCTACAGGTAAAACATGTATTTAATAAGTGATATTTAATCTATGTATAATTCATTGTGTCTATAAGGATATTTTTTTCATGATGAAATGTAATATTGTGTCCTTCAAAAATGCCTTACACACTTACAGTAATGCGAGTAATACATTGTGGTCAAATTACACAGTATGGAGTTGATAGATTCTACTGAAGCTAATATATTTGTAAAAGACCCTAAAAATGACTATTTATAAAAAAATTCATTAATTCATTGATTAAGGTATGGTATATTTTAGGACAATTATTAGATATGAAATATAACTTCTCTTAAGTGATAATAAGAAAAGACTACAATTAATATTAATATTAATTATATATTTAGTTGATATTGTTTAACATAAATATAATGGATTTATTTATTTTTCATGGATAGTAAATTTTGAAGATTTAGAAAAAAATGGTATTTCCTGGATTTTTCAATTCTTGGTTTTTCCAAAGTCTGCATATAAGCTCATAGATTGATGTCTGATTAAAACTCCATTCTTAATCTGTGAGGCCCCTCATGGGGGGGGGGGGGGGGGTCCTAGTAATCACATAATCACCATTTTTTTGCCAATATAATCACATAATCATTAAATATTTGCTTTATCTTTAGTAATCAAATAATCATAAACTAAAAATACAGTCCTAGGTAATCAAATAATCATGAAATATTTGGCTTAATAATCAAATAATCATTAAAAAAACGGCCAAGTAATCACATAATCAAAAACCCCATGAGGGCCCTCATCTGTTTGTGTTGTTGGTATGTAAACTTCAGAGCAAGTTTTCTGGTCCTTCTACAAGGGGGTGTTTAACACCCTAGGCTAGCCTACATCTGGTTGATATTGACCTATAGTATTATTGTGTTTTTCAGGACTGTCCAATCATTCAAAATCCATTAATTATTTTGAACGTTTTGGTTTTGCCTTTAGCTGATTATTGGTTTGTCGGTGCATTTGTGTGAGTTGTGGCTCAATGGTTTGATTACCCATGACCTACCTTTAATGAAATTTCAGTCCTTGGGACTGTTTACTCAAAATTGTACTAAAGACAGTATTTTTTTTGTCTATATATGAGCTGCATCGATAAGTAATCAACCTTGTGCAAGTGCATATATACATAGATATACATGTAGGAAGATGTGGTGTGAGTGCATATATACATAGATATACATGTAGGAAGATGTGGTGTGAGTGCATATATACATAGATATACATGTAGGAAGATGTGGTGTGAGTGCATATATACATAGATATACATGTAGGAAGATGTGGTTTGAGTGCATATATACATAGATATACATGTAGGAAGATGTGGTGTGAGTGCATATATACATAGATATACATGTAGGAAGATGTGGTGTGATAGATATACATGTAGGAAGATGTGGTGTGATAGATATACATGTAGGAAGATGTGGTGTGAGTGCATATATACATAGATATACATGTAGGAAGATGTGGTGTGATAGATATACATGTAGGAAGATGTGGTGTGAGTGCATATATACATAGATATACATGTAGGAAGATGTGGTGTGAGTGCATATATACATAGATATACATGTTGGAAGATGTGGTGTGAGTGCATATATACATAGATATACATGTAGGAAGATGTGGTGTGAGTGCATATATACATAGATATACATGTAGGAAGATGTGGCGTGAGTGCCAATAAACGATGTACATATTCAAGACTTTGATTGATTTTGGAAATTTTCAATACAATATCAAAGATGGAGTTGGTTGTGATTTGTAGGGTTCTTATATCTTGGATTTAGATAGACTTTTTAAATATTAGATTGGTTAACAGATGTGTTGATATTTATTTGCATAAAATGATTTCTATCCTTCTCAGCTCAAACATTCAGCTATTAGTCTATTTATTATTAATGATGGTGTTGCATTATAAGAGTCTTTCAGTATATTTCAATAAATTCCTGAAAAAGAAAACAATTATTTTCTATTTGTTTAAATGTAATAGGTTTGGTTGCCTATTATTGACAGTTATATCAATAACAGATCAAATTATACAAAAGTGGATTATCAACCTATTTTCTCACTGAGTGTAAAGGTCAAAATTATTGTATATCTTAATTAATACAAGGAATAAAACTCTAGATAGATAATTTACATTCAAATTATGATAAGAAAAAAGGGCTGTATTCTCAATTGGGCTCTTTAATGTTTGCTTAAATCTGGTAAAATTTGTACAGTTTATATCACCCTACTCATTTCATTTAAAGAATAATTTTTCAGATTTTTCAATTTTTGGGACCACATTTTGGCTTTTATCCTTCCTTCTGCAAATTCATTATTAGTGGTTTGATACCAATTTTCTCTTTTTTTTTATATAGATTAGACTGTTGGTTTTCCCATTTGAATGGTTTTACACTAGTAATTTTGGTGGCCTTTATAGCTTGTTGTTCTGTGTGAGCCAAGGCTCCGTGTTGAATGCCGTACATTGACCTATAGTGATTTACTTTTTTTTAAATTGTTATTTGGATGGAGCGTTGTCTCATTGGCACTCACACCACATCTTCCTATATTTAAAGATTGACAAAACCACGAAATCAAATATCCATGATAATGCAAAATTGAAACCCACAAAACTAAATAAATCTACAGTACCCTGGTATCTGAAATTGCAATGTCAGCTATACAAGTACATTTTTTGTACCTGACTATTTTTAACATTGACATTTGTAATAGCTGTACTTATATGTAAAATTACAGATGATTTCATCCAGGATAGCTTTAATGCATATAATGATTATGTTCCTTGATGGTTAAATTGATATTTTAAGAGAAAAAAACTGAAAAGAGGAATAAACAAAGCATTAAAGATTAATGAAACATGATAGGCAGCAAATTGATTCAATACTAATAAAAAACATCTAGGTTCTTAGGTCTTAATGGATAGTTGTTTTATTGGCAATTATACCACATCTCCTTGTCCTTATATAGACACAATTTATTTGACTTCTACCATATAGTGAATTCCCTCGAGAATGTCAAAGGAGGATAACAGATTTTTGTTTAAAAATAAAAAAAAAATCAAAGGAAAGGAAAATAATTAGGGCCCCGCCGACTAAGGCGGGTCGCCCTATAGTGATCAGTCTGTCCGTCCGTCCGTCCGTCCGTCTTTCCGTCCGTCCGTCTGTCCGTCCGTCTTAGGGCCCCGCCGACTAAGGCGGGTCGCCCTATAGTGATCAGTCTGTCCGTCCGTCCGTCCGTCTTTCCGTCCGTCCGTCTGTCCGTCCGTCCGTCCGTCCGTAACACTTTCGTGTCCGCTCCATATCTAGAGAACCATTATGATTTCATACTTAATACTTAACATGATTATCAACCAACACCAGAGGGTGTGTCATGTTGTATGTACAACTTTCTAGGTCAAAGGTCAAGGTCAAAAAATTTGGTTTTAGTTGACAACCCCCTGTCCTGTGGTGAAGATCGTGTCCGCTCCACATCTAGATAACCGTTATGATTTCAAAGTTTATACTTGACATCCATTTTAACAACCACCAGAGGGCGTGTCATGATGTATGTTCAACTTCCTAGGTCAAAGGTCAAGGTCAAAAACTTTGGTTTAGAGTTGACAACCCCGTATCCTGTGGGATTGTGTCCGCTCCAAATCTAGATAACCGTTATGATTTCAAAGTTTATACTTGACATCCATTTTAACCACCACCAGAGGGCGTGTCATGATGTATGTACAACTTCCTAGGTCAAAGGTCAACGTCAAAAAAACTTTGGTTTCAGTTGACAATCCTGTGTCCTGTGGTGAAGATTGTGTCCGCTCTATATCTTGAGAACCATTATGATTTCAAATATTATACTTGACATCCATTTTAACCAACACCAGAGGGTGTGTCATGATGTATGTACCACTTCCTAGGTCAAAGGTCTGTCTGTCTGTCTGTTGATCTGTCCATTGCTAACAAATTTGATCCACACTATATTTTGAGAGGACAGCTGTTATTATTTCATACTTTATACCTGACAAACATTTTCAACTTAACATATATATAAAGCAACACCAGAGAATGTGTCATAATGTATGCATCCTAGGTCTAAGGTCAGTCTGTCAGTCTGTCCATCCGTTTGTTGTTCTTAACAAATTGTGTCCGCTCTACCTCTCGAGAACCGTTAATATTTCATACTTTATACTTGGTGGGTCATAATATATTGAAGGCATAATTCTAAAAATATGTGACAAATATCAATTGGGCAGCACCTTTAAACATATTGTTCAAACATCAATCCATACATCCAGAAGTCACCTTAGAGTAGTCAACAATTAGTTCACATCATGCAGTCATATCACTATTATACTATGAAAGTAAGATGAGAATATTTATCAGTTTTAACTTAAAATCTTAGATTGAAATCACACATGAGACTCCTTAGAGTAGTCAACAATTAGTTCACATCATGCAGTCATATCACTATTATACTATGAAATAGTACTATCACTATTACCCCACGTTATTGACAGCGGGGCCCACAGAGATGGCTTCCATCTCAATGATATCTAGTTGGTACAAATGTTTGATGGGAATAGCTGAATTTAATATTGTTTTGAAATTGATGCTTGATAAAGTCTATGGATATGCAGTTTTTATATGAATTGTAAAAAATGAATTAAGACACTTATGTATTTAAAGTTTATTTTTAAATGTATGATATATTTTTTATTTTTTTTCAGAGAATAAAAAAGATGTTTCTACAACTTTTTTGGTAAGATTATTTATTCTTATAGGATTAATTGGGATTTGGATTGAAAAATATTTTTTATATGAAATCTATTTATCTATGAACAAGTGTTCACTCAAAACTAACTTTTTTTCTATATTCAACCAGTTCTCTTTAGCACAAATGAACTTCATGAATAATTGATGAATAATTCACTAATATGCATTAGCTAACTGACTGGTAGGAGTAATTTATTGCTTTTTTCTGGAAACATTTGACATAACAAATATCTTCACATCACAATATCCTATAACACGTTCCCACCCTGATTAACCCATGATCAACAGGATAGTTCTTTCATAAAACCATAATTGGAAACTAGTCTGCATTTAAATTTCTGCAGATGCCCAATTTTGGAGAGACGTTATTCTCTACATACAAAGTAACCTATTTTATAACTCTTTAAGGGGTGTGTACATGATCTATTGAAAATTTTTTGACCTACCCGACCTTCTGACTTTTTGCAGTATCATCATGAATTTCCAGCCATTTCTCTTGGTTAACTCGTTTGAATAATTGTTTTTTTAATGTTATTGTCCTAAATATTAAGGTTATATTTGCCAGACAGTATAAGACAGCAACCATATAATTTTCTGAGGGGGGGGGCTATGGATTTTTTTGGAAAGTTTTTTTGACCCTGAGAAAAAATTTGTTTGTTTCACCCTCAGCTGCCACTGTATGTAATGCTAAAATTGAAAGAAAAATATTGTTTTTGACTTGTAGCGAAAAAAAATGTTTGTCCGAAAAAAAATATCCATAGAATCCCCCCCCTCAGAAAATCAAATGGTTGCTGCCTAAGATCATACATGCAAGCAATCAGCAAATAATCTACTGCAAAGTTTAACTTATATATATTGTAAAAAACTAATGTCATTTTATATACATGTATAATTATATGCCTTTTGGAAATAAGGAAATTCTTAAAATTGTCATTTTTAATTGGTGTGGATATAACAATGTCATTGCGAACTGTAATAGAATTACATGTGTTAAAGTAATAATGAGGGTTTGGATGGGGTTAAATGATTAAAGAATAATGCCTTAAAAATGAAGATTAGAAAATAACAGGCAAAAAAAGTGAAGATTAGAGAAAAAAGGGGTTAGTTTTTTGAAGATTAGAGAAAAAAGGGGTTAATATTTTAAAGATAAGAGAAAAAAGGGGTGAAAATTAAATGTTTACAGAATAACAGAACCCCCCCTTCCCATCCAGATCCTCAACAATGACAGTAGTCAACTAAAAACATGTAGAGAATGACAGAAACAAGAGATACTCTGGCAAACTTTTAACCTTTTCTGTTTCTCAGGCGTTAGATTTCACAATTAGATAATCCCTTTTGTATGAACTGAGAAATTTGTATTTAATTGTATTCATTTTGTATTTCATTCACCCCTTATAAAGGTCAAGGTCATAAAACAGTTGTTGAATACTTAAAATATTATAAAAGCTAGTGATTTAAAAATAGGGTGTCTTTATATTGTGATAGAACATTTAAACCTGTTTATTTATAAAAAATATTGAAGAAAAATGAGGTCTGATAGAAAGACACAGATAAGATAATATTGTTACAAGGCTTCAAATATAAAAAAACCAGCCATTTACAAAATTGTCATTTATTGGTCTATTTATTTATATTAGAATTGTGATAGATATTAAAAAAATACATTTCATCATAAAATAAATTCTAAATTAGAAAGTCAATTAAAAGTGCAAAGGGTTTTTAAATGTACTTTTATGGAAATCCTACCAGGTGGATACTGTTTATTCAGGTTTAAATGATGCTTTTTCATGTTTAAAAAATAAAGAAAAAATGTGAATTCTGCTGACTTTTTTTCTTCTTCTAGTTATTGTAAATCAGCTTAGAAGTACAAGTTTGAATTAGAGGATTTTGTGGTTCCCTGCAATTACAAAATCTGAAAATCAAATCTAGTTCCAAACAAATATGAATGTTATAATTTGTTAATTTAATAATAATTTTTAAATTTAATAATAATTTAAAATTTAATAATAATTTTGAAATTTAATAATAATTTTTAAAATTTAATAATAATTTTTAAATTTAATAATAATTTTTAAGTCAATCCAGAGTACAATTTTTCAAACAAAATAGAAATGAAAGCTTTGAAATACTATCAAAGACAATTACATCCACAGATAGATAATTTATTAATGTAAAATTTAGTTTCATTTATTGAATGAATTATGTTTTAGGCTAGTGAATTAAACCCTGGGACTTATAGACTGAAATTTGAGATGACTATAAGAGGGAAACTTTTGAAGGACAGCACTGAAATAAGAATTGTAAATGATGGTGGTTTAATCCTCGTTCAAACAGATAAAGCCATTTATAAAAAATCACAGACAGGTAAAGTGTTTACTGTAGATTTATTATCATTAAGGGGATACCTATTTTACGTTAATTTCATTAGTGCACATTAACAACAACCTTAGATGTTCAATGAATTGCAAATTTTCAAACGACTTTTATACATACCGGTACTTAAAAATAAAATATATTTGTATCCACAAATATTGATTTACTGTTAATCTAGAAATTATTGCATGCAATTATTTTTTTACATTTAAATTTTTAAGTGAGTAGAAAAAAAAGCAAAATTAATTAATGCAATTTCAGGAAAATCTACTTACAATATGTTTGACATATATATCATAATGGGAGTTCTTATTTTTGTGATACTCACCCAGTCACATTAAATTATATTATTAATAATAAAGCCTCTCAATTTCTGATTTTACAGTAAATAAAATATATAAAGGATCCACTGTAGTGACTAAGAACAACAAAAATATAAAATCAATTCTAAAAAACATGTACAGTAGTCCTAACAGATGAATACTATGAAAAAACACGTACAGTAGTCCTAACAGATGAATACTTTGAAAAAAACACGTACAGTAGTCCTAACAGATGAATACTAAGAAAAAAACATGTACAGTAGTCCTAACAGATGATTACTAAGAAAAAAACACGTACAGTAGTCCTAACAGATGAATACTATAAAAAAACACGTACAATAGTCCTAACAGATGAATACTAAGAAAAAAACACGTACAGTAGTCCTAACAGATGATTACTAAGAAAAAAACACGTACAGTAGTCCTAAAAGATGAATTCTAAGAAAATAACATGTACAGTAGTCCTAACAGATGAATACTAAGACAAAAACACGTACAGTAGTCCTAACAGATGAATACTAAGAAAAAACATGTACAGTAGTCCAAACAGATGAATACTAAGAAAAAAACATGTACAGTAGTCGTAACAGATGAATACTAAGAAAAAAACATGTACAGTAGTCCAAACAGATGAATACTAAGAAAAAAACATGTACAGTAGTCCTAACAGATGAATACTAAGAAAAAAAGCAGCAAAAAAAGCAATAAAAAAAGAGGAAAATACAAGTTTGCAAATGGTTACTCAAATAAAATATTAAATTTTGAAACAAAAAGTCATATGATTTAACTCCTGTCAATTTTTTTTTCAGTTAAAATGAGAGTTGTTATCCTCAATGCAGACTTAATGCCAGTAAATAAAAAAATGGACATCACTATTGTCGTAAGTACATTATTTTCTGTATCGTTTATCAAAATGACCATACTTTGGTTCTATAATGGATCTTTTCCATAAGCCTTGCAGATAGGCTAAAACAAGTATTTTAATTAAATTACATTCTAGGCATCAAAGTCAAGACTTTTGATTTAGTTGTCCAAAAAACGATGATTTGATTTGGTGCACAGTTTTTTACCTTTTGTTTTTACTACCTACAGATTTACTATAATATTTTTTTATTTTTAGGATCCAGATAGTAACAAAGTTCAGAAATTTGCTGATTACAGCAACTACACAGGTGATTTTTTGTTTTCTACCATTTAAAGTTTTGTTATAAGACTATCTTTTCCTCATTTCCTTTCTGGGTCACAGAATGAATTATGCATGGAGCTTTTGTCACCATTTGATGTTCATTTATTCAACCCTGAGATATATGTGGCAGTTTTATTATCACAATATTTTCTTATTATCAAGAAATTATTGTGAAAATTACATGTATACCGTAAAATAAAACATATGGAACCCCCCTTTTGTTTGTAAGGATTATCTCACATATTTATAAAAGGAAATCATGTTAGAAATCAATGAGACAGCAACCATACAAAATGAATGACCAAAAATGACATCTTGAAGTAGCAGTACAGCCTTTAGAATTGGCCATTTCAGAATCTAATGCATCCTGGGTAATATTTTCAAAAACGTACATCAAAGCGTTTTTATTGGTTAAAACCGTTATAAACAATGGAAATTCAACCAATGACTTTACGTTATTTTCACTTTGGGGTAAGAACAATGAAATTACCCATGATGCTTTAGATTCTGAAATGGCCAATTGCAGAAGAATCTTGACTACATGGTAAGCTTTTAATTACCCTTAGCTTAGGAATGTTGGTAATCCATTCAACAATAGTTTTCTTAGACCGAGGAATGTATCATAACCTGGTAACTATTCTAAAGACCCAGATCACAGCAATAACCTGGTATATATTATAAAGACCCAGATCACAGCTATAACCTGGTATATATTATAAAGACCCAGATCACAGCAATAACCTGGTATATATTCTAAAGACCCAGATCACAGTAATAACCTGATATATATTCTAAAGACCCAGATCACAGTAATAACCTGGTATATATTCTAAAGACCCAGATCACAGCAATAACCTGATATATATTCTAAAGACCCAGATCACAGCACTAACCTGGTATATATTCTAAAGACCCAGATCACAGCAATAACCTGGTATATATTCTAAAGACCCAGATCACAGTAATAACCTGATATATATTCTAAAAACCCAGATCACAGCAATACCCAGGCCTTGCTTTTTGTCCCACTTGCTTAGATCTAAAATATACTTGCACAAGTAATGCCCAATATTAAAGAAAATGTCTTGAAAGTATTTTGGGTTAATTATTTAGTTAGCAAGTTCAAAGACAGAATAATAATGTGGGAACATTTATATATTTTTTATTAACCAATGATATCTGACATATTTTATTTAGGTGTTATCACTGTGGAGTATGAGATATCAAATGATCCTAAGATGGGAGATTGGAAGATACAGGTTCAGCCATCAGATGGAATGGTTTGTATATTGATATCATTGAAAGGGAATATTAATATGAGAAGATGTGGTATGAGTGCCAATGAGACAACTCTCTAGATTTGTAAAAGTTAACCATTATAGGTCAAAATACATGTTAATTTTAATCAGTCTGCAAGTCAACAACACAAGTTAAGAGAAAAAAGATGTATAGGGATAACTATATTAGTTAGCAACATTATAAAAAGTATATTGGTAAATTTGACCTCAAGCCAACACAATTTATTACAAAAAAAACCCAACCCCAGATATATTTCGACTGTAATATAATTCTGGGCAAAATTTGATTATTTTCCAAATGGGAACTACTGAGTGTGCTTTTTTAAAAACAATTTGTTTGTAGAAGTGTAGTACTATAAGTTATGAAAAAGTGGTAAATTAAATATAGATAAAATCCAGATACAAAACACAACATATAAAGTCTTCAATTGAACAACTATATCAATATTATCTTTATTTTTAGGGTATTGGAACTGAGAGAAATTTCACAGTTGATGCATATGGTAAGTTTTGAAAATGGATTCAACACAAGGAACCAGTCCTAACCGTAAAATATAAAGCAGAAATAGCCATGCTAGACACATTTTTTTGCTAGACACATTTGTTACTAACAGTTTAAGACTATAGTTCTAGACCTAATTTTTAGTAACTTTTCATGATACAACAATAATTCCAAATGGAGTTCTTGTTAGATAAAAAAAACCCAGACCTCCCATAAATTATGATTTACAGAGGATATTCCCCATGAGAGGTAATGACCACAATTTTGAAATTCTTAATTATCTAAAATGAACACCTCAAAACAGGCCTCCAAATGAGTATTTAAACACATAGATACTCATTTAAACAATATAAAAGTAAATTCAAAACTCTGGTGACAATACAAGAGGATCATTAGGTCACTAGTACTTAAAATCCCCCATGGAGGTTTCAAAAAGTTAGCAGGTATGGAAAATATTAAAGAAAAAAATAGATTTGTGCCAGTTACTGGTTCTATACCTGTAAAGTTTTCTGTTGCATTATTTTTATAACCCTTTATAGCACATTGAAATAATTTCTGAATTTATAAATATATTCTTAATGCCTCGTTCACATGGACATTTAATTCGAAAATGAATGCGAATGGAATTCGCTATTCGCATTCACACACTCTTCTCTTTTAATTCACTATTCAATTTGCATTAGAAATATGTTTTTGTTAATACGAACTAAAAGTTAACGTCTTTTGGACAGTAAAGCGAATTTGAAGTGCATTGCAATTCGAATTAGAATTGACGTTAGGACGTAAAACATTTTGAATGCGAATTAAACTAATTTGAATTAGTTAATGTGAATCTAATTCGAATTACGTGTGAACTCAGCATAAGTACATTACTTATTTTCATACGTTAATAACTTATTTTTTTTACACACACTTACTTAATTTCACACATACATAAGAATGCCTTGTTGTATTTTATAAACCTTTTACACAATGCTAATTGTCACAAAATACAGATCAAATAGATTTTAGGTGCTGTCACATTTATTTTTCTAGAGTTATGCCTCTTTACAAATGGGAAAACAATGCTGATTTTTTTGCTTCCGTTCTCTATTTAAAGTTTTCTCAACCAAATGTAATGTAAACACTTATACACAATGCTTATTACCCACAAAACTCAGATGAAGTTCAATTTTGGAAGTTGTCACTTTTGATGTTCTTGAATTATGTCCCTTTATAACGTCATAAGGTGAGCATGGGAATAAGATTGCAGACACATTCTCCATTTATTTGTGTTTATTATATTTATTAAAATTTTAAATCAAACCTGCACAAAGGCTGTTAAGATATTTTATTATTATATTTCAGTGCTGCCAAGGTTTTTTGTGGATGTGTTTCCATCAGTTCCATTCGTCTATGTTAAGAAATTTTATTATTATAAAACCAGTTCTTCCAAGGTTTTCCGTGGAAGTAAAACCATCAAATTCATTTGTCTATGTTAAGATATTTTATTATTATATTTCAGTTCTGCCAAGGTTTTCTGTGGATGTGAAACCATAGGTTCCATTTGTCTATGTTAAGATATTTTATTATTTTATTTCAGTTCTGCCAAGGTTTTCTGTGGAAGTGACACCATAGGTTCCATTTGTCTATGTTAAGATATTTTATTATTATATTTCAGTTCTGCTAAGGTTTTCTGTGGATGTGAAACCATAGGTTCCATTTGTCTATGTTAAGATATTTTATTATTTTATTTCAGTGCTGCCAAGGTTTTCTGTGGAAGTGACACCATAGGTTCCATTTGTCTATGTTAAGATATTTTATTATTATTATTTTTCAGTGCTGCCAAGGTTTTCTGTGGAAGTGAAACCATTGGTTCCATTTGTCTATGTTGCAGATTTTTCATCCATAGATATTGAAGTTGAAGGAATGTGAGTATCTCATTATAGAACTGTATTCAGAAAAATATTTTATAACATATTATTTTTTCATAAATTACAGCTAATTTTCTAATGTATGTAGAGCAAGACTTTGGTTACCTTGCTTGCTTTGTTTGTATATTGTGCAATAGTAATTTAGATAACATCCAATTGAATTTAACTATAATATTAACAGGTTTAAGTTTGCCTATATTTATTGTTGGAAAATGTCAATCTTAAGGGGGCATGGGGGTCTACATCATTTTTTTATTTTATATAGGATATTGCTATATTTTTCTATAAATGAACTTTATCTGATACTTAATAGAAAAATATTTTTTTTAAATGGGTCACCATTCATTTAGGCTCACTATATGCCTTGGAAAGAAGCATACATTTTTGTAAAGGTACCTTTTTTCTGTTGAACTAATAGGAGAAATGGAGGTATTTAAAAATATCGAAATAAAATCAACCCTTAAATACAGAAATCTCTCAAAATTTTATAATAGTTTAGTTTAATTGAAAATAATAATAAAAATATAGGTCACCGATGAGTTAAAAATGAAATATTTCAATTATAATGCCCAAAAAGGGCATTTTTGTACCAAAGGGAAATAATTTGGAGCGTTCTCATTGATATCTACCTTTTGAAATTCATCTAGGGTCAACACGAATTAATTTATTTTGATTATTTTTGTACCATAGGTTAAAGCAACAACTACTAAAGGTAATAAATAAAATTTGTAATGAAAAACTAATTGTTGACTTTTTTCTGAAATTTTATACCCTCGAGCTACCTTAAGTATTGATTGATTGATTGTTGGTTGCTTAACGTCTTCTACCTTAAGTACAAAGCTTGGGTAAATGTTTATACAAACAAAACAAGCAAGTCAACCAAAGTTTTACTCTATAATCTTTAGGAAATTAGCTGTAATTACCTCAGTTTAGATGTTATTAGTTTAAATTGAAATTATCTTAATTTTTCAAAACTGTTAATTTCAAATCCTTTGATTTTAACTAACTTAACTTTTACCTCTAATAGTAAAACTGTACACTAACAATTAAAAAAAAGGTATAGGGCATCCAACCATGTAGAACATGTACAGGAAGTTTTTGGGTGTCACTTTTACTTGTTCTAGAGTTATGCCCTTTTACATCTCCCTTTATAACTTATTATCATATGCAAGCAGGGGCATCATCTGGTTATTGGCTTTTATACGAAAACAGTCAGTTGAAAATCTAGTTATTGTTTTAATAAACAAATGATACAAATAACAAACTTATAAAAAAAGGACAATTTTTTTAAGCTTATTGGTATATCTTTCCTGTAATTTCTGTTATGATCTGTCTTCTGTGCTAACATAGCTATTGTTTTAATTCAGATATACCTATGGAGAAGGTGTTCATGGAAGTGCCTCTATTGAATGTAAACTTCAGGACACAACATTCAATAAAAGAGCTCAGTTGGTAGGTTAACAAATAGTATAAAGATATTGGCAAATATAGGGAAACAACTCTTTTTGTCTACAGGGACGTTGAATAGGTATTATCTCCCTTTCCATATAGACGGACTATAATGAATGAACCAAGTAGAACTTATCTTATTTTATGTTTAATGATACATAAGCACTACTTTGGAATGCATTTAATCTCTAGAACTAAAAATTCTCAAAAATAACATAATCGATGCTTTATTATTAAAAGAATTAAACGTTGACAGAAACAGAGAACTGGTTTTAATCAGACCTGCCAACTTTTGAAAATCTCTATGGGGGATTTAGCGCGCGACAAGATTTTTAAGGGTTACAATTTTAGCGACTTTTCTGCGAGCATTGTTTTTTACTCCTAAAATAGTCTAAGTTCTCTTCTTTTTTCTTTTGTTATACTAATGATGAGCTTGTAGGCCTTGAAAAACTTTTTGAATGACATAATATGTGCTAGATAATGTAATTGTTTGTCAAATGCAATCTATTCTTAAAGTTGAGTATACTTCATGCTGAGCCTGAATCAAGATATTTTAACTACAGACATAATGTACTAGTAACTAAACTTTGACATTTTAGTACTTGAAATGCAATGTTTACATTTGATTCTGGTGGAATAATGTTTTAAGGAACTACAGTCTGATAATTTCAAAATTTCATTATTATTGTGGTTCATTTAATACTTAAATGGGATTGTGATGGATGGGTAAACTCAATGTCTGGACAAGCAGTCAACTTTGTCTATTTCATTTGATTGTTTAATCTTAATATATTACAAAATAACAATAGAACAACTTTAGCAATGTATAAATGAAAATGTAGTTAAGATAATGTTAATGTTTGGCGTAAGTTAAAATGTCTCTTAATCACCAACAGTGATGGTTGGAGCCTGTCATGGCGTTTTAGGGACAGACACATACGGAATGTGGGGGGCTAAAACTTGTTTTCTGGTGCCAAACCCTCCCCCTAACCTGAGAATGTGGTACAACACATGAGAAAATTATATTCTTGTTTGTGTATCAGTTATATGACAAAAGATTTAGTATGCATGCAGTAATGCTAATGTCAATTTACAGAAAATAACTACTATTAGTTCTTTTATTTAGCAGTTCTATTATTTACTGATTGTGCTAGGAATAAATATTAGATTATTTATGATATGGAAAAGAATAATATATTTGATTAATTACAATTTTATTAAAATAGTTTTAAACCACACACAGTCAGTATAAGGCCAGAGGATATTTGGAATAATTATTCTGGCCTGGTAAAAATACTCTGTGCAGACAGAATGAAATCAAATACTTTTTCCCACCATACTCAAATGTAAAAAATCCTCCTACCATCCCCCCTCCAAAAATCTAATTGGCATTTCCTTAGGCTAATTAACCTGTGCTGTCAATAACAGAACAATATTTTAGTTTTAGAATTGGTATAAATACAGGTTTCATTACGAGTGATAATTAGATATCACTTTATATCAACTTGAGTTATTTGATTTTGATATATTGATATATGAGCCTTTGGAGAGTTTATTATTAGTATCTAAATTAAATGAAAAGAATTAAGTAATATCCAATTCTCACGAGTTGTTTAACCTATTTCTCTTATATTCAAATCTCTTATTTTGTTTAATCGAAAATAAAATTTAGAATTGAAATGGGGAATGTGTCAAAGAGACAACAACCTGACAGACTTGAGCATAATGTGAACTTGTGTGAAATAAATTTGAGAATGGAAATGGGGAATGTGTCAAAGAAAACATGTTTAACCCCACTGCTTTGTTTACCTTGTGAGAAGTCTCTGGCATTTGTTAATTTTGTTAATTTTAGTTCATTTATATGTTTTAGAGTTAAGTATGACATCAATTTTCACTGAACTACTGTTCATTTTGATTTAGGGGCTTAAGCTGAATGAAGATCGCTTTTGGGAGCAGGATTTTTATCGCTGGCTTGAACCCTATTGATGGCTTTCAGCTGTTATTTGCTCTTTGGTGGGGTTGTCTCTTTAACATATTTACATTTCCATTTTCAATTATACAGCAAAAGACATGAATATGTAACTTGAATGAGAGAGTTGTCTCATTGGCACTCCTACCATATCTTTTTATATCTATGAACAATTTTTATGATTTTTGTTTTCCTATACTGGAAATAAACATATAATAAATTCAAATGTGGCTTGTTTCGGAATTATGGTAGAAATTCTGTAAACAATTGATATTTTTACCCAATCCTGCTTCTGTATAGATATGTTTGGAGTGGTTATTATGTAACAAAACCTACGATATGACTGAAGATGCACCTAATTGGTCTAATACCCTCATGGGAATATTTAATACTTGAAGAATCGTAGGGATGTATGTACGAAAAGTCTTGTAAACAGCTGAACCAAGGAAATCTAATTTGGAGGGAACATGTTTTGTTTGAAAGTTCTAACTACTTTAATTGAGTGCATGTTATCCAAGTCTTACGGCCTCTTTGAAAGTTAGATAATACTTAATTGGCAACTCTTACATGTGGTAACACCTTTAGCTGGCTCATAGCATTGTACTTAATTTAACTCAAACAATTATCTGTTTTCAAATGACAGAAGAAACAAGATTAAAGTTATGTCTGTGTTCTTGCATGAAGTTATTACTGCTGTCTTGCACTATTTGCAAAAATAGAATTGAAACTGATCGACATGTTCATTAGAACAATTAATTCTGTGAAATAACATGCACTTAAAGCATCAACAAGTTTTAAGGATCAGACAAGGATAATATCGAATGTCAGTTTTGTTAAATTTAGATTTTGATAGATCTAGCATCTTTTATATTTTTATGCCCCCACTGCAGCAGAAATGGCATTAAGTGTTTTCCCTGTCCATCATTAAATACGTCCCAAAATTTGTTTCCGTTCTCTTACGTTATGAAACTTTATGACTAGACACAGATCAAGTTTGAATTTTGGTGGCTGTTCTCAGGTTTTATTCAAGTGAGGGTATCATCTTTTACGGGAACACATTCTCCATTAATGTATTAATTGTCCCAGCTAGTTTGAAATGCTTTCTGGAGAGGATAATACCAAAACTTTCTGGAGAGGATAATACCAAAAGCTTCATTGAACCATCTGGTAATTAAAAAAAAAAAGGTTAAGCCAAAATTTATTAAATGATCTTTTTTTTTTAGAGGGGAATAATTTTGAAACTTAAGGGACAGTTGTAGTCATTGGTTAAAATACTGTGGAATCATTATTATTATTTTGATACCAAAATTTGTGGATTTATTGGGTAAAGGGGAACCATGAATTATTTAATTCAACAAATTACAAAATTTTCTCCAGGAATGTAGGCACTAGGCAGACATTGGAAAAAAATAAGAAATCAAATATCCACTAAAACTGAAGTTTTTATCACTTCAAGAAAGTTGGTACCCATGAAAATAATTGAATTCACTAAAATAGATATGCTAAATTTTTAGAATACTTTTTTTTAGGTTGATGGTAAGGCTGTGTTCACTATTACAACAACAGAAATTGGAGACCCAAAAAATTTACGGCAGAAATTGTGTAGAAGCTTTTGGTGTTGGAATCAGGGACAACAGTCATTCCCGCTCAAAATCAAAGCTGAAGTAACAGAGGATGAGACGGACGAAAAACAAGGAATGGAAACCAGTATTAACTTTTATACTGAACCTGTTGCCATGGAATTGGTTAATAAGAAGGAGTACAGGAAAAACATGGATTACACTGTTTATGTAAATATTTATTGACAAGATTTTTGTACAGTCATTTTATTTTTAAGTTAAATGTAAAAAATCATTGAGAAATGGAAGAAAAAGTTTCTATGGTTGCTGATTTTGAAAGTTTTAATTTCAAAATAAGAAAATTGTCTATTGTTTGGAAGAAATTAGAAAAAAATCAACTAGAAGTTGTGGAAGAGTCTGATATAGCTATAGTTCTGTTGGAAAGTTGTATTTTGATAAAACTGAAACTGAGGTATTTTTGATAATCATTTAACTATTTATATTGATAAAAGAAAATTCAGATAAGTAATTATAAGACTATACACATAGACAGAATGAAAAAACCAGGATGCATATAGTCAATATTTAATGATAAATTTGGAAAGAAATCTGATTGATAATCCATAACTAGGTTAGTAAATCTTGTCCAAAGCTTAAAGAAGGGTCTTCTACTTAATCTTAGATCATTACCAGCTAATTAAGGATCTCAAGAATAATGGTGCTTTTTGGTAAGATTGGAACTTGTTTCAAGTCTTTCCATGTCACTGGCTTCCCAAACAAGAAGCACAAGTTAGCTACTATATCTACAAAATGTAGAGTGAGGCGCTCATATTCGCCATGAACACAATTTCGCCGTTTTATGATTTTGAGGTGTAAAAACTTCAAAGGATGGTTGAAATGGAAGAAATATGCCGTTAAATTATATTTTTATAACAAATATGATTATTTTTGAAAATGAGACTAAATTTTGGCACTTAAGGCAAAGGACCGTAAAATGGACAACAATTTTCAGCCAATTTCCTGAATGACAAAAATGATTTCAAAGAAGCATTCCTTAGTAATTCTTTGAATGATTGCCCTAAATTTCAGTTTTTTTTTCACCTTTCACATGTCTGCTATTCGTCTTTAATGAAATTTCTTTGATAAATATTGTTTAAAGCTGCTGTTATTTGGTATTAAACAGATATGTAAAAACGGTGAATATGTGTCCCCCTTTGACTAAAAATTAGGAAATTTCAAACACCCTTGAATCCAACTTTTCAGATGATTTTACTCAATACAAACACGTTTTCAAGCTAAGAATATTTTGCAATTGAAGTTATTTTCATATAGAAATATCAGTATACTTCAAAAACATAAAGACCTGAACATAAACTGAAGAAAACATTGAAAGATATGGCGAAAATGAGCACCTCACTCTATACTTGCTGAAATATAGTTCCCATAATTTTCATATCTGTGTAAATAGACACTTTTAAACTGAAAAAAAAATGATTTTATCTCTTGAGCAGTTTATTGAAGAGTAAAATAACAAAAATACTGAACTCCAAGGAAAATTCTAAACAGAAAGTCCTTAATCAAATGGCAAAATAAAAAACTCAAACACATCAAATGGTATTGATCATAACTGTCATATTACTGACTTGGAACCGGATTTTTCAAGGGAATATTATTTTTCAACCCTTTTTCGTATGCAATTGCATATTACATACTATGATTTTGTGGTATTTCACCTTAAGTTTTGTCAATTTGTAGGCTGTATTTGTCATGTTATTTAGGGTTACAGTAATTATCCAATACCAATATGATTTACAACTGCAATGATACCAAACAATCACGAGATAATTACCATGCACTTCTCAGTTTCAAAGTAATTAACTTTTCTAAACACTAGTTTATATAGATAGGGGATTAATAAAGGAATCCAAAGAGCAAAACAAATATATAGGTCACCGTGCTTGATTTTGAAATATTAGCCATTGAAATTTTGGTGGGAAAATATTCTCTCTTGACTTTTCATAGCTTTATCATTGACAAGTTCAAGTTCTCACTGTGAGCAATCTAAGTATCTTCCCCATCAAATGTTTTAACAATGTTAGTCATTTGAATACTGGAAATGTATTTTTACAATTAAGAATCTCCATTTCTATAGAATAAGTTTAAAATTTGTTTATGTTAAAAAAAATCATTTTCAATGACATTTTCTGAAAACTATTGAAATATAAATTGAATTAAAATACTCTTTAACTTTCAATTATCAGTGTCATAGAAACATGATAATTGTTTCCAAACTCAATAAGCAATTCTTAGAGAAGAAAAACAGTACTTCAACTTACATGCCCCTAAATCAACCTTTTGCCCTACAGGATAATTGATAAACTTTATTAAAATAATCCTTATTTGGTAACTCCATCTGTTTCTAAAAATAAAATATAAAAGTTGAAGCATGTAACAGGAAATATTATTGGCTAAGAATATTAAATTGCAGTTTAATCACATTGTTGTGCAAATCAAATGTTGAGTTTTCTGTTTAAGTCCATTTAAGAATAATTCCTGTAAATTAGGGATTCAATTACCCAAGTACTCTAGTATCGCTCAGCAAATCAAACCAGTAATGATTAGTAAATCTTCACCTTGTTGACATCCCTAGTGTTAATACATTATTTTAGAGGTTATCAATTTGGATATATATTGAATTTAGGGGCCTTGGTTGGAGAGTGGTCCATGTTGTCTAACTACTGACATATCACTAGCTTGTCAACACTGAGGTTGTGAGTTAAATATCACACTTTGTTAGCAGATGCACTCAACTCAAACCTGATATATCACTAGCTTGTCAACAATAAGGTTGTGAGTTAAATACCACACTTTGTTAGCAGGTGCACTCAACTCCAACCTGACATATAACTAGCTTGTCAACAATGAAATTGTGAGTTAAATACCACACTTTGTTAGCAGGTGCACTCAACTCCAACCTGACATATCACTAGCTTGTCAACAATGAGGTTGTGAGTTAAATATCACACTTTGTTAGCAGGTGCACTCAACTCCAACCTGATATATCACTAGCTTTTCAACAATAAGGTTGTGAGTTAAATACCACACTTTGTTAGCAGGTGCACTCAACTCCAACCTGACATATCACTAGCTTGTCAACAATGAGGTTGTGAGTTTAATACCACACTTTGTTAGCAGGTGCACTCATACCAATCTGACATTTTACTAGCTTGTCTACAATGAGGTTGTGAGTTTAATACCACACTTTGTTAGCAGGTGCACTCATACCAACCTGACATTTTACTAGCTTGTCTACAATGAGGTTGTGAGTTTAATACCACACTTTGTAAGCAGGTGCACTCAACTCCAACCTGACATATCACTAACTTGTCTACAATGAGGTTGTGAGTTATATTCCACAATTTGTTAGCAGGTGCACTCAACTACAACCTGACATATCACTAGTTTGTCAACAATGAGGTTGTGAGTTAAATACCACACTTCGTTAGCAGGTGCCCTCAACTCCAACCTGACATATCACTAGCTTGTCAACAATAAGGTTGTAGGTGCACTCAACTCCAACCTGACATATCACTTACTTGTCAACAATGAGGTTGTAAGTTGAAAACCACACTTTGTTAGCAGGTGCACTCAAACCAACCTGACATTTCACTAGCTTGTCAACAATGAAGTTGTGAGTTAAATACCACACTTTTTTAGCAGGTGCACTCAACTCCAACCTGACATATCACCAACTTGTCAACAATGAGGTTGTGAGTTAAATACCACAATTCGTTAGCAGGTGCACTCAACTCCAACCTGACATATCACTAGCTTGTCAACAATGAGGTTGTGAGTTAAATACCACACTTCATTAGCAGGTGCACTCAACTCCAACCTGATATTTTACTAGCTTGTCAACAATGAAGTTGTGAGTTAAATATCACACTTTGTTAGCAGATGCACTCAACTCCAACCTGATATATCACTAGCTTGTCAACAATAAGGTTGTGAGTTAAATACCACACTTTGTTAGCAGGTGCACTCAACTCCAACCTGACATATAACTAGCTTGTCAACAATGAAGTTGTGAGTTAAATACCACACTTTGTTAGCAGGTGCACTCAACTCCAACCTGACATATCACTAGCTTGTCAACAATGAGGTTGTGAGTTAAATATCACACTTTGTTAGCAGGTGCACTCAACTCCAACCTGATATATCACTAGCTTTTCAACAATAAGGTTGTGAGTTAAATACCACACTTTGTTAGCAGGTGCACTCAACTCCAACCTGACATATCACTAGCTTGTCAACAATGAGGTTGTGAGTTTAATACCACACTTTGTTAGCAGGTGCACTCATACCAATCTGACATTTTACTAGCTTGTCTACAATGAGGTTGTGAGTTTAATACCACACTTTGTTAGCAGGTGCACTCATACCAACCTGACATTTTACTAGCTTGTCTACAATGAGGTTGTGAGTTTAATACCACACTTTGTAAGCAGGTGCACTCAACTCCAACCTGACATATCACTAGCTTGTCTACAATGAGGTTGTGAGTTATATTTCACACTTTGTTAGCAGGTGCACTCAACTACAACCTGACATATCACTAGTTTGTCAACAATGAGGTTGTGAGTTAAATACCACACTTCGTTAGCAGGTGCCCTCAACTCCAACCTGACATATCACTAGCTTGTCAACAATAAGGTTGTAGGTGCACTCAACTCCAACCTGACATATCACTTACTTGTCAACAATGAGGTTGTAAGTTGAAAACCACACTTTGTTAGCAGGTGCACTCAAACCAACCTGACATTTCACTAGCTTGTCAACAATGAAGTTGTGAGTTAAATACCACATTTTTTTAGCAGGTGCACTCAACTCCAACCTGACATATCACTAGCTTGTCAACAATGAGGTTGTGAGTTTAATACCACACTTTGTTAGCAGGTGCACTCATACCAATCTGACATTTTACTAGCTTGTCTACAATGAGGTTGTGAGTTTAATACCACACTTTGTTAGCAGGTGCACTCATACCAACCTGACATTTTACTAGCTTGTCTACAATGAGGTTGTGAGTTTAATACCACACTTTGTAAGCAGGTGCACTCAACTCCAACCTGACATATCACTAACTTGTCTACAATGAGGTTGTGAGTTATATTCCACAATTTGTTAGCAGGTGCACTCAACTACAACCTGACATATCACTAGTTTGTCAACAATGAGGTTGTGAGTTAAATACCACACTTCGTTAGCAGGTGCCCTCAACTCCAACCTGACATATCACTAGCTTGTCAACAATAAGGTTGTAGGTGCACTCAACTCCAACCTGACATATCACTTACTTGTCAACAATGAGGTTGTAAGTTGAAAACCACACTTTGTTAGCAGGTGCACTCAAACCAACCTGACATTTCACTAGCTTGTCAACAATGAAGTTGTGAGTTAAATACCACATTTTTTTAGCAGGTGCACTCAACTCCAACCTGACATATCACTAGCTTGTCAACAATGAGGTTGTGAGTTTAATACCACACTTTGTTAGCAGGTGCACTCATACCAATCTGACATTTTACTAGCTTGTCTACAATGAGGTTGTGAGTTTAATACCACACTTTGTTAGCAGGTGCACTCATACCAACCTGACATTTTACTAGCTTGTCTACAATGAGGTTGTGAGTTTAATACCACACTTTGTAAGCAGGTGCACTCAACTCCAACCTGACATATCACTAACTTGTCTACAATGAGGTTGTGAGTTATATTCCACAATTTGTTAGCAGGTGCACTCAACTACAACCTGACATATCACTAGTTTGTCAACAATGAGGTTGTGAGTTAAATACCACACTTCGTTAGCAGGTGCCCTCAACTCCAACCTGACATATCACTAGCTTGTCAACAATAAGGTTGTAGGTGCACTCAACTCCAACCTGACATATCACTTACTTGTCAACAATGAGGTTGTAAGTTGAAAACCACACTTTGTTAGCAGGTGCACTCAAACCAACCTGACATTTCACTAGCTTGTCAACAATGAAGTTGTGAGTTAAATACCACATTTTTTTAGCAGGTGCACTCAACTCCAACCTGACATATCACCAACTTGTCAACAATGAGGTTGTGAGTTAAATACCACAATTCGTTAGCAGGTGCACTCAACTCCAACCTGACATATCACTAGCTTGTCAACAATGAGGTTGTGAGTTAAATACCACACTTCATTAGCAGGTGCACTCAACTCCAACCTGATATTTTACTAGCTTGTCAACAATGAAGTTGTGAGTTAAATATCACACTTTGTTAGCAGATGCACTCAACTCCAACCTGATATATCACTAGCTTGTCAACAATAAGGTTGTGAGTTAAATACCACACTTTGTTAGCAGGTGCACTCAACTCCAACCTGACATATAACTAGCTTGTCAACAATGAAGTTGTGAGTTAAATACCACACTTTGTTAGCAGGTGCACTCAACTCCAACCTGACATATCACTAGCTTGTCAACAATGAGGTTGTGAGTTAAATATCACACTTTGTTAGCAGGTGCACTCAACTCCAACCTGATATATCACTAGCTTTTCAACAATAAGGTTGTGAGTTAAATACCACACTTTGTTAGCAGGTGCACTCAACTCCAACCTGACATATCACTAGCTTGTCAACAATGAGGTTGTGAGTTTAATACCACACTTTGTTAGCAGGTGCACTCATACCAATCTGACATTTTACTAGCTTGTCTACAATGAGGTTGTGAGTTTAATACCACACTTTGTTAGCAGGTGCACTCATACCAACCTGACATTTTACTAGCTTGTCTACAATGAGGTTGTGAGTTTAATACCACACTTTGTAAGCAGGTGCACTCAACTCCAACCTGACATATCACTAGCTTGTCTACAATGAGGTTGTGAGTTATATTTCACACTTTGTTAGCAGGTGCACTCAACTACAACCTGACATATCACTAGTTTGTCAACAATGAGGTTGTGAGTTAAATACCACACTTCGTTAGCAGGTGCCCTCAACTCCAACCTGACATATCACTAGCTTGTCAACAATAAGGTTGTAGGTGCACTCAACTCCAACCTGACATATCACTTACTTGTCAACAATGAGGTTGTAAGTTGAAAACCACACTTTGTTAGCAGGTGCACTCAAACCAACCTGACATTTCACTAGCTTGTCAACAATGAAGTTGTGAGTTAAATACCACATTTTTTTAGCAGGTGCACTCAACTCCAACCTGACATATCACCAACTTGTCAACAATGAGGTTGTGAGTTAAATACCACAATTCCTTAGCAGGTGCACTCAACTCCAACCTGACATATCACTAGCTTGTCAACAATGAGGTTGTGAGTTAAATACCACACTTCATTAGCAGGTGCACTCAACTCCTACCTGATATTTAACTAGCTTGTCAACAATGAAGTTGTGAGTTAAATACCACACTTTTTAAGCAGGTGCCCTCAACTCCAACCTGACTTATCAATAGCTTGGCAACAATGAGGCTGTGAGTTAAATACCACACTTTGTTAGCAGGTGCACTCAACTCCAACCTGAAATTTTACTAGCTTGTCAACAATGAAGTTGTGAGTTAAATACCACACTTTTTTAGCAGATGCACTCAACTCCAACCTGACATATCACTACCTTGTCAAAAATGAGGTTGTGTGTTAAATACCACACTTTGTAAGCAGGTGCACTCAACTCCAACCTGACATATCACTAGCTTGTCAACAATGAGGTTGTGAGTTAAATACCACACTTCATTAGCAGATGCACTCAACTCCAACCTGACATATCACTAGCTTGTCAACAATGAGGTTGTAAGTTAAATACCACACTTCATTAGCAGGTGCACTCAACTCCAACCTGACATATCACTAGCTTGTCAACCATGAGGTTGTGAGTTAAATACCTTACTTTGTTAGCAGGTGCACTCAACTCCAACCTGACATATCACTAGCTTGTCAACAATGAGGTTGTGAGTTTAATACCACACTTCATTACCAGTGCACTCAACTCTAACCTGACATATCACTAGCTTGTCAAAAATGAGGTTGTGTGTTAAATACCACACTTTGTAAGCAGGTGCACTCAACTCCAACCTGACATATCACTAGCTTGTCAACAATGAGGTTGTGAGTTAAATACCACACTGCATTAGCAGATGCACTCAACTCCAACCTGACATATCACTAGCTTGTCAACAATAAGGTTGTGTGTTAAATACCACACTTTGTAAGCAGGTGCACTCAACTCCAACCTGATATATCACTAGCTTGTCAACCATGAGGTTGTGAGTTTAATACCACACTTTGTAAGCAGGTGCACTCAACTCCAACCTGACATATCACTAGCTTGTCAACCATGAGGTTGTGAGTTTAATACCACACTTTTTTAGCAGGTGCAATCAACTTCAACCTGACATATCACTAGCTTGTCAACAATGAGGTTGTGAGTTAAATACCACACTTTGTTAGTAGGTGCTCTCAACTCCAACCTGAATTGATTTGGATTGTCAGTTTTTATTTGGAAGGTTGATGGATCTCTCTAGGAACTCGTGCTTCTTCTGCCAATATAAACTGACGCCATTAAAAGGCCCATTTATGTTGAAAATGGTTTTTAACACCAATCAATCAATTAATCAATATATTTCATTTACCTAGTCTGTCTATAAATCTTCTGTACCTGTTCTGTGTCTATTTGGCCAACAAAAACTGTATTACATCTCACTACAGGTACTTCTTAAATAACCCTAGAGAAAAAAATCAGTGGAATTACACTGGAATACCACTGATATTCCATTGTAATTTCCACTGGAATTCCAGTAATTATCAATGGAATAATTTGGCTGGAATTCCACTGGAACTACATTGGCTTTCCACTGGAATTACAGTGAAAATTCCAGTGTTATTTCACTGGATTCCAGCCAAATTATTCCACTGATAATCACTGGAATTCCAGTGGAAATTACAGTGTTATTTCACTTGTATTCCAGTGGAATTCCAGCCAAATTATTCCAGTGGAATGCGAATGTAATTCCAGTGGTATTTTGCTGCAACTCCAGTGGAATAACTAGAGTTCCAGTGGAATTGCTACTCTGACATATACGCCCTATTGCTGGCCTTATCACTACTTATGAGAAACACAAAATATAGTGATTCATCATATGATTGATCTGATCATATTCAAATAAATAACATTTTTAACATCCTATCCATGAACAGAAAAATGTCCTGCATGGTTTGTATAAGTAGAATAAAAACAGTGTCTATATGGTCAGCTTAAACCGTACCCACAAACTGATTAACTAATATAAAAATTATGTGTGATATATAAACTTCTCTTCCTTTCTGTAATTCAAAACTTGCTGTCTCTGTACTTCAAACTATAATTGCTGAATAAAGGTATTAAAATGGAGTCTGCATAAAATCTGTTTCATATCATTGCTGGCAGCTCATATTTAATCCCCTAAAAGTACAAAAATATCCACAAAGAATCAATTGTTCAAGAGGTAATGATTGTATGAAGCAATAAATTCAATAGAAACAGCATTATGCATCTTAAATTGCATTGGAAGTTTAAGTTAAACTCAAATTTAGTACCCCCCCCCCCTTTAACCCTTGAAGATAAAACTGGCGACTTAAATTATTATTAACGTTTCACCAAGTTAATTTACGATGAATATTATTCACACAATTTAATTTCTACATATCAGATTATCATATATACCCATGTACCATTTACATGTCAGATTTAATACGATATGTCTGTTATGTATGTGACAACAATATATCAATTTATCATTCTTCATTAATTTATTGTCTGCCTAAACTTTCTGATGTTTTGCTCAGATTAAAATCCTAAATGTTTTATATTGCCTCAACAAATTGTATTTCATAATCATTCTATGTTAAATCAAATACTTATCTGAAAACATCTGCGTTTGGATTCTCCATTTTTGTTATCCAGCGTAATCATATGACGTCATATTTGCAAGTGCGTTTAAGTCAAGGTGTCAATCTCGTCCCATATAATATCGGCCCGAAGTTGATTCGTCCCTGTAATGGTATTTCAGTGAACTTCTCAAAACCGGTCGTCCGTTGGACTACGGAAACAGCCGATTTGCGGGGTTTGCCGGTTTGTAGAAATTTAAAATCACAAGAGTTACTTCCCCTTAATATGGGTGTTTGAGAATGTTTTGAAAATGTATTTCACTTTCATTAAAATATACGTTTTCCTTTTTAAATTTTAGTTTTGTATATAATATCTATCTTAAAATACAGCTACAACTTCTATTTCATCTTATTTTATTTTTTTATTTTGCAGGAATAAAAAAATAAAAACACCATACATTTATGATATTTCACGAATAATTAGTTAAAATGTTCTACTCTGTACGGTCGAACGGTACCTATGATATTCATCTATACGGTACCTATGATATTCATCTATACGGTACCTATGATATTCATCTATACGTGTGTTGTAAGTTACAAATGTTACACCTTGTCATAACGCAATAAAAAAGGAGAGTTATGAAACGATATTGACAGGTGAACAGATATTACAGCCTGGACTATTAGGTGACCTGATTGAATTTTATTGACCGAACAATTTGTAGGTTACAGTTATACAAATGAAACAGTAATTTTAAATCATTTCAGATGACAAGGCCCATTTTTCGAGAATGAGTTATAATGATATAATTATTTAAATACAACAATACCGGCTGGTATCCGATTTCAAGGAATAACCATTTAATATAATGCAACTCTGCTGGGTCTTCTTAATTTGGCCGGTATGGTGGGAGAGGCTGTATTCAGATAAATTTCAATATATAAGAAATAAATAAGGGTGATGCATTAAAACATTTTTGAACAGAATGGCAATTTAATTTTTTTTCTTTGCACGTTGCTGCAGAAGTTGTCATTAAATTAAGCAACAATTAAATTGCCTTTCAATTAAGACATCATAATTATTTTGACTAGGTACAAATGAATTGTACTGAGAATAGTCATTAGAATATAATATAAATACTTTTTCTACCCCAAAAAATGGCCATCAGTATCTAATGATAAATCATGCAACCCAACAATGTATTCCAGTGGAATTGCAGTGGTAAAATTTTCAAATGTCATTATTCCAGTGGAATTACAGTGGTAAAATTTTCAAATGTCATTCCAGTGGAATCACCAATCAAATTCCACTGGAATTTTTAGTTTTAAATGATTTACCAGTGGAATTCAAATGAGTCACTGTAAACCAGTAGAATTCCAGTGGAATCAACTGGTATTCCACTGGAATTCCATTGATATTTTCTATGGGGAAGTTCCATTCTCAATTTTATCATAAAATATCAGCAGATTGCAGTTATCAGTTGTGAGATGTGAGGTGTTTTCTTATTTTTCAGACATCTCCTTTTATTGCCCCGTTTATGGGCATTATGTTTTTCTGTCTGTGCGTCCATCCTTTCTTTCGTCAAGTCATTCATCTGTCTGTTCCCCTTCAGTTTAAAGTTTTTGGTCAAGGTAGTTTTTGATGAAGTTGAAGTTCAATCAACTTAAAACTTAGTACACATATACCCTATGATATGATCTTTCTAATTTTAATACCAAATTAGAGTTTATACCCCAATTATACTGTCCACTGTCCACTGACCATAGAAAATGATAGTGTGAGAGTGGTATTCGTGAACTATGGACACATTATTGTTTTAAAAATTGGGATAAGTGGTACCTTTACATAAAAAGCTGTAGAAATTCTTGCTATTAGTTGATCATTACGCATTATTTACATACATATACATAAAGATATCCTTCTGATTACTATGGGATATCAATTTTATGGTTTTCATGGTAATAGGTTAACCACAAGTTCAAATGTTGAATGAAATACAAATGTTCTATAGGCTTGTATGTATATTTTGGCAAAACCACAAAATAAATCAATGATGATACAATGTTTCTTCAATCCATTAGAATTGGTACCCACAAAAAAACCCTTTTCATTATCATATTAGCTCAATATAAATCTGTTTGATATGTTGACTAGTGGTGTATTGCCAATCATTACCCTTAAACGTCACAAAATATGCCACTAACAGAAACCAGGATCATATTAGGATAATGAACTATTTCTATTCTGTCCCTGCTTACTACGTAGATACCCAGACTTATTAATAAGTTTAATCTATTAAAGGTTAGTTAAGTCTAATCAAAAATTAAATCTATTCTTCTTAAAGAATGTTGGCTTCTTTTCAAAAATTCAAAAATTGACATCTCCCTGAAAAAAATTATAAGAGATTTTGTAGTAGAACCATTTTTTTCAAACCATTTCTTTGTTAATTTATCTTGATTGTTGTAATTCAATAATGCAAAACTCATATAAAAATATTTTTGTCATTCAAAATGATTTATGATCTGAATAACTAACAATAATTGACAAGTATCTCAGGTTCTATGTGTATTTAAATTTCAATCTTATCTATTGGTCCCTACAAGGATAATTAATAAACTTTATTAGAACATTTTTATTTGGGTAATTTCTGCTGTTTCTAAAGCTGAAATCATAAAACATGTAAAAGGGGATATTTTTAGTAAAATACTGACTCTTTTGAAACAATTTGGACAGTTTGAACCTAACTTTATCTGTATAATCTTTAGGTGTTTTGCTTTGAAAGTGATGAGCCTAACCCCCTTACACTTCCAGGGCACCCGAGATCATCCAAGGATTTTTGTGGCATTTGCGTTGCTCAAGCTTAGTGCTTTTATGTTGTGTTTTCTGTATTGTTGTTAGTCTTTTGATCTTTTTTCTTGCCATTGCATTGTCAGTTGTTGTTGTCTTATTAGTTTGAAAGTTCCTTTGGTATCTTTTCCATCTCTTTAATCAACTAGTACATAAAATATGATAGTAAAGTTAGCTGTGTTATAACATGAGTAACACAAATAGTGCCACATGTGGAGCAGGATCTGCTTACCCTTCCAGAGTTTTTTATTCTATGTTGTGTCTTGTGTACTATTATTTGTCAGTTTCTATTTTATCTAATGTCCCTCTGGTATCTTTCGCCTCTCTTCTATGGATTAATTCAAGATAGATTCTAAAAATTAAGGGGATACCTTGTAGGTGTATATATCCTTGACATATCTGATAGTTGTCTCATTGACAATCATACCAAAGGAGTATGTTCGATAAGGTCCTAAAATGGCCCCTTTTTTTTAGCGCAAATTTCAAATTCAGATTTATTGACCAATATCATGGTAAATTATAGCTAATACATGGACTAGATAGGATATAAGCCATTTTGTTAAAAATTTGACGTTTCTGCGTTTCATTATGACGTCACAAGTTGTACTTATATTGATTTTTCTCGGAAAAAACAATGAAAATGGGTAAATTTCAATAGATGTTTGGACATGAAACATAGAGCGCATACGTCAACAACAAAGATCTTTTAAAATAATGTTTGTGAAGACATTTCACATGTCTTATTCGAATATTAAGCTTGTCGACGCCTGCGCTCTATGTTTCCTCGTCCTTTATTTGGTTGAAATCCAGCTGATTTTGTCAAATTTCACAAAAAAATCCCTTATCTTGACCTTTTTGGATGTAAAAATCAATGTGTTAGAATTAAACTTTGACAAAACAGTTCTGTTTAACTTTCTCACATGTCTTTAAGGCAACTTAAAACAATAATTGTCTTCTAACTCTGAACGTTATAATGGGGGCCAAATATGGCCCTTACCGAACTTAAATTACTCCTTTACAAGTTTTGATGCTGTAATTAGCTGAGCTTAGGAGAAATGATATGTTTATAATCTAAAGTTGATAACCCCCAAGTGTCAATGTATTAAGTCAGGAATATGACAGTTCTTGTCCATTCATTTTTGATGTGTTTTGTCATTTGATTTTGCCGTGTGATTATTGACTTTCTGGTTGGATTTTCCTCTGAGTTCAGTATTTTTATGATTTTACTTTTTATCATTGTTGCAACTATTTCTCAAAACAGAAGATTAACAAATAATCAATGAAAACCTGAGTGAGTGAATATTGAAAAATCCATCAAAAAGTCAAAATTTACTGTTTTGTAAGAAAATCATCAATTTTATGAAACTTTCAAGATCTACAGCTGAGGTCACCATGTATGAGTACTATTGTTATTAAGATTAGAAAAACTGAAGAAAAAAACAAACATTAAAGAAAACAAAATATATCTTTTGTACATTTTTTTTTTTTTTTTTGCTGTAATCCTTTTTCTTTCATTTGCAATTTGAGTTCTGTGAAGAAGTAACATTGTATTTTAGTACACGGTAGGATTTCCGGTAAGACATCTGAGTATGGCTTTAAGTGCTGGTTTATTTCATCATTCTAAAAAGAAGACAATTGAAAAAGACTCACATTTCCTTGTATTCAAATTAATGGGTTGCTTAAGGAATATTTAAATGCCCCTAGGTGGGGCATTATGTTTATCTGTCTGCATCTGGTTTTTTTGTGCATCAGTCAGTCCTGTTTATACATCCTACTTCAGGTTAAAGTTTTTGGTCAAGGTAACTTTTTTTTATTATATTGGAGTCATTATCAAATTGAATCTTATAACACATGTTCCCTATGACATGGTCTTTCCAATTTTAATGCCAAATTAGAGTTTTGACCCCAGTTTCACTTACCACTGACATAGAAAATGATAGTGTGAGTGAGGCATCCATGTACTAAGGACACATTCTTGGTGAATGATTTATCCTAGATTCCTATGTCAGCGTCTTTGTCTGTAGCTTCAATATTTAGGTTAAGTCTCCTGTTTAAGTTTTTTAAGGCATCAATAACCTTGTCAAATCTATATGGAAATTACTAGAAAGATTTGGACAGAAGCTTGTTTTTGACCAAAAGATAGTATTTGCTTTATCTCATAAAGATTTTTACAATGAAGTGTACTACTATTGGGACAAATAATATCAAAATTATAAAGTCTACCAGCTCTTACTCAAAATATTTACAGTTTTGTATTAAGGGAGTCTACAATTGTAGATTGACAGCTTCAGACGTACTAACTTTTGACATTTTTTGATTGGACCAAATCACTACTTAATAAGTAGTTGTTTTTTTTAATAATAAGGAGATAAATGTGTGAAGCAAATCTATGAAAATATTTTTTTTCCATTTATGATAAATGAATTTTGTTTTTAAAGTTAGCATTTGTTAACAGTAAATGAAAATGAGAACAAGGTCAGGTACGCCCTTCCTAACAGACATGTTTACACCATCGGAATTAAAAACAAAGAAGAAAAACAAATACAAACACTGAACTGCTGGATTATAATTTTTGTGTTAATCATTTGAACATCACTTTCTGCACTACATCAATACAAACAAAACAAGTTGTTTGATTGATATAAAAACCTTAAGCTTTAACAAAAACAATTCTGGACTACAGGATGTTATATTGGGTCAAGCACTTAAGCAATTATTTTCACATGAAATATCATTTGCAAAACAAGATCTTTTATTGACATAATCTGAAACTCTCATTTCTATGTAACAGCTAATCTTAAACTGAACTATTATGTAATATTTGGTAGATTTTGAAAAATATAAAAATTCTCATATTTTCAACTTAAATGTAGTAATCCCTTCTGACTTCAATATCTTTATGTAATCTTCTGCAATGTCATAGCAATAAAAATTAGACTATAGACATTGCATGACAAATTGTCATCTGTTGTAATTAGGAAATTACTTATCCCAGAGAGAATAAACTTTTTGTCTTAAAACCTTTGACATTTTTACCATCATTTCCTTTCTACAAGATATATTAAGGTTAGCCTTTGTTAGCAGCATCAATATATTAAGATTATTGGCTGAAAATAAAGCTGTGTGCGTGGTGTGCAATAGGGTATTATTTAATATCTGTTAATTGCCAATAATTCACATTACTTGTCATTTTTCTAGGTTCTTTTTGTCCTTCTCAAAATATAATAGTTTTGGTACATACGTTCTAAGATCATCATATCTGCCAACATTTCAAAATGCCTTTGGGAGTTTTGTGTACAAGATAATTCTTACAATCCAACAAAATTTTTATATGTACATGTATTATAATGTTCTTCATAATTTAAAGTCCTATAATCTATGGTTTAATTGATTGTTTTGTTTTAAATTGTGGAAAAATTGCTCATTCAAATTTTTAATTTGGGATATTCCACTCTTAAAGTGACATTAAATTATAATCCTGGTATCTCTGATAACTATTTACACCACTGGCCATGGGTCGATTCCACTGCTGGTAGAGGTTTCGTCCCCGAGGGCATCACCAGTCCAGTAGTCAGCATTTCAGTGTTGACATGAATATCAATTATATAATCATTTTAATAAATTTCCAGTTGACAAAACTTAAAATTTATTGAAAGAGTAAGGATTAACTTATATGAGTAATAGATTACATTAGCCATATTTGGCATATCTTTTTAGATTTTTTGGTCATTAATGCTCTTCAAATTTTTTTGTGTTCTGTTAAATTGTTCCTTTTAAAATTGTTTGGATGATGACTGATGTACCCATATTTTGACTATTTTATTTATTTTGTCTGTTTATTTAACGCATCAATGTAAATATACAGAATTTGATGAGACTGTCATTAAAGTGAGAGTGTTAGCGCTATAGAACCAGGTTTAATCCACCATTTTCTACATTTGAAAATGCCTGTACCAAGTCAGGAATATGACGGTTCTTGTCCATTCGTTTTTGATGCGTTTTGTTATTTGATTTCGCCATGTGATTATGGACTTTCCGACTTCAGTATTTCTGTGATTTTACTTTTTGTACTTGTTTGGCTTTATAACTTTTTTGATCTAAACGTCACTGATGAGTCTTATGTAGACGAAAAGCGCGTCTGGTGTATTGCAGGTATGGATTATATCAATATGAATTAACAATTAAAAAGATTTAAGACATTGAAATTATATTTGGTTAATCAGGATAGCAAAAATAGTGACAAGAGTAGGAAGCTTTATGCAATTTAATTTAATAACAAGAAATGCCATCCTCCTATCCAATAAGACAATTCTATTAATGCTTATAAATAGTCTTGATTTTTTTCTATTTAATACTAAATCTTTCCAAGCAAAAGATAAGAATATAAGTACTATGGATTATTCATTATGATTGTTTAGATTTTAGGTACAGGGGTACCAGGAATTCAAATGTTCATCACATAACCAATTTTCTGTAGGAATGTTTTCATGAATTTCTAAAACAATGAAATCAAACACCTTTAAAAAAATAAGTTTAAAACAATACTCAAAATTTTGTACCCAAAAATTAGTAAAATCAAAAAAATACTGAACTCAGAGGAAAATTCAAAAAGGAAAGTTCATAATCAAATAAGTGAATACAGCTTAAAAGCACTCCTTGACATCAGTATGGAGTAAGTACCTAATTGATGTTGTTCAATGAGAGACAGAAACATCTGTTGTTATATATATGCTGTATACAACAGAATTGCATCTATTTACCTCATCACCATTCAATATTGTTGTCATTTAGTATATCAATTAACGCTCTAGGGTATTAACCTTCCATTACATGATCAGTTTCTGGTAGGTTTTATTATAAAGTTCATCTATATCGTTGGTCAGTTGTTGTATCTTTCACTCTTTCCTTATTTCCATTCTCAATTTCACTAGTTATTGTTTTCAATAAATCAGTTATAGCTTGTAGCCATTTCAGCTTTTCTCTATCAGAAATTTGGAAAACATGATCACTAAATGTGACTGTAAACATTATGAAACTGACATTTGTTAAAATGAAATGTCTTAAAAAGTTGATGTTTGATAATATCGCTGACTTTATGCCTTTCTGTCTGAGTTTGTTTTTGTAGTTAATGTCCTCGTTTGAGACTTGTCTGTTGGTATATATGGTAACCAATTAAGATAGACAGATGATAAAACAATGTTTTCATGATACTTGTACTGGCACTTTTTAAAGTGTCATGTGTACTGAAAATGGCATCATACAGGTTGCACTTTATATATTTTTTTATTTCTTTTAAAACATCCAGCAACCTTATGATTTGGAATTTCAGAGGACATATGTCATCAGTGGGTACAATTTTCCACCAAAAAAAGTCTGATTTTTGTAAAGGATGACTATAGTTCCTGACAACTAGATATTTGTGGATTCAGTAGAGCATGACCTATTCCATGATAAATTTACAACCAATAAAAGGCACCTCTGATAACATGAATTCAATTCATGTACCCCAATGTATGAAGCAACCATATCTTCAGTGTTCTCTGACCAAATATTTGTTTGAATTTGATTGACATTGTGGTCCATGAATGATATTATCTATTAAGTTGAATCATTATCAATACAAATCAGTTGGATGACAATTTGAAGGTCCAGCGACCTAGGTCAGGGTCCAGCTAATTGGATTGTTGCAATGTTGCTGCCCATCAAATTGACTTTTATCAAGTTTTCTGTAGACAGGAGTCACATATTTCTGTGTCAACATTTCATTTCTTATAGTAATATATGTACTGTATATTGTATGTCACCACATTTTGGAGTAGGGAGCTCATGTTGTTCATTTTTTTTCAGTCGGAAGATTTACTCTAAAAAATCTCCAGTCAGATTAAAATCTCCAGACTGGACTTTCATTATACTTTTACCTACTGTAAATTCAGAAATTATTGCGAGGTTTTTATTATTGCGAAAAATGCGACAGACTTGTAAACGCAATAATTTAAACTCGCATTTTGAAATCATTCATATGAATTAAACAGGATTTTTCTCAAAATCGTTATAATTAAAATCGCATTTAAGTCTAAAATGACAAAATCGCAATAATAAATGCACGCAATAATTTCTGAATTTACAGTATTAAAACAGACTATGCTTTCTTTTGACAGATCCATATAACAGATCCTAGCGGTGGACCACTTCTTAAAACAGAGCGATCAAAGTTTTATTTAAATGTAACAATAACAGAGCAAATGAAATATGCCGTGATATTCCAGCAAGAACGAGCCAACTTACCAACCGATATGGATGATATTATCATGCCATTTACAACATCTACCATAACAAAGTATGCTCTTATAATAAATGTAAGTAACAATTTTGTTCTTTCTACAACCAAAACATAAATATTATTCAATAGAAAATTTCAAACATTTCAATATACAGTTGTCAAAAATTACTTTTATCACAATAATAGAACATAAACATTTTGTTGTTTACAACATACCAATACATATTTGCCAAAAGATAGATTCAGACATATAAACAACAGTATGTTATTGTCAGAATTTACTCCTTGGTGCACTATACAATAGCTTGTGAATGTATTTAATCAGTTTTCAATACACCATACTCATTTCAATAAAGGTATATAAGCATGTTGACGTTTACAACCAAATCCATGATTTTTCACAAAAAGAAAGTTTAAAACATAGACTAGTTAGGTCCTAGTACACAGCTATTGAAATAAGATTTTCATTGTTCCCAGTGTGGACAGTGTGATGCTTGTTATTTTTTTTTATACCCCTTCCAAATGTATTTCTTCATGTTTTATGCCTTAAATAGCAAGTTGGGGGATGAAATTACACTGTAAAAAAATTGGGTCATGAATTTTAAAGTAAAGAAGTGATTTGGTCCAGCAAAAAAAGGTTAACGATTAGCACTTTGGAAGCTATCAAAAGATTTCAAGACCCCCTGAACATAGAATTGTCTATATTGAGTAAAGCTGATGAAGTTTTTTTTATGCCCCACCTACAATATTAGAGGGGCATTATGTTTTCTGGTCTGTGCGTCCATTCCTATGCTTGTTCGTCTGTTTGTCTGTTCGTCCATTTGTTTGTTTGTTTGTCAATTTGTCTGTTTGTCTGTTCATCCATTTGTTTGTTTGTTTGTCAATTTATCTGTTTGTCTGTTCGTCCATTTGTCCCTCTTCAGCTTAAAGTTTTTGGTCATGTACAGTAGTTTTTGATGAAGTTGAAGTCCAATCAACTTAAAACTTAGTACCCATGTGCACTATAATATGAACTTTCTGATTTTAATGCCAAATTAGAGTTTTGACCACAACTTGAAGGTCAACTGAACAAAAAAAATGATAGTGCAAGTTTCAGGTTAAAGTTTTTGTTCAAGGTAGTTTTTGATGAAGTTGAAGTCCAATCAACTTGCAACTTAGTATACATGGGCCCTGTGATATTTTCTTTCTAATTTAAAAATGCCAATTTAGAGTTTCTGCCCTTATTTCACAGTCCCCTTAACACAGAAAATGACAGTGCGAGAGAGGCATCCATGTATATACTATGGACACATTCTTGTTTAATTTTGATTTAATTCTTGCCATATAGTACATCACACTGGAAAATATTATTAAGAAAGTGCAGTTGGGATTTTTTAAATTTCCATCTATTGTTTAAAAGAAATGCACTACGAAATAACTGTGTTTTTGGACCATGTAGTTGTCTGAAATTACTCCTAAGTGCACTATAAGATTTCTGAATACACAGTACTCTATCTCAATAAAGGGACATAAACATTTTGTTTTTTAAAACAAAAACCATTCATTTTCACCATAAGACAATTCTGTACACCATGTACGCAGATTAAAACTTAGTTGTCTGAAATAACCCCGTGGTGCACTATACAATAGCTGGCGAATATGTTTTATCATGTTTTACTATACAGAACTCATTTCAATAAAGGTACATAAACATTTTGTTTTTTCACAACCAAATCCATGCGTATTTGCCAAAAGACAATTTCAGACATAAATCAATAAGAAGTTGTAAGAAATCACTCCGTGGTGCACTATAGGATAGCATGATAGCTGGACAACTCATTTGATCATATTTCAAACAACCTCATTTAAAAAAAATATTTTCTTTGATTTATAGCTTTGATTTTGATCTATGTATTTTGAAGTTGTAACAACATTAAATTATTTATGAACCTGGAAACAGAATACATTCTATATGTTGAACACAACTATTTTCGTATATGATTTTGCCACTTAAGTCTTGAGTATTTATCTAAAATAGGAATAAGCAGGATAAATTTGAACAAAATTTTATCAATTTAAGCTGTGTATTGTCTTTCAAACTTAAATTATTCTTTTTTTATTGAATTTTGAGTATGCAACAATTTGAAATAAAAAAAACATTAACTGTAAATTCAGAAATCATTTGGAGCTTTTTATTAATGCTAATAATGTGTCTGGCTGAAAATCATAGCAGTAAAAACTAACAATTATAATGATATTTGATATCTGTATGCAGCTTTACCTTAAATTGCAATAATCCATTTTAAGTTTTTGTTCAACCATTAAAACTGGCAATAATAAATGCAGGCAATAAATGTTGAACTTACAATGAAAAAAGCAATTTTGTGTCAAATTGTCTTTTACAGCTGAAGAACAATTTGCCAGTTCAGAATCCTAAATATGTTCATAACTTATTGCATTAATCACATTATTTATTGTTTGATTTTTGCAATGTGACCATGAATACATCATCAACATCAGCATTTGTTATGTCAAAACATGGATAAAAATAATCAAAAGTAGCAAAAAAAGGAATCCACATCAATTCTAGTAAAACAAAGGCTAATATATAACCAAAAAATAAACAAAAGACAAATAAGATCAACATCAACTACTCATCTGCAGGGTCCTGACCTAGAACAGGCACATAAAGAATGTGGCAGAGTTCAACACATTTGTAAGTGTTCAACTAATCCTTAACACAGGGCAGTTGGGTAACAACACATCAAAAGAAAAAGAAAAGAAAAATCAGTTGGAAGATTTCATTCACAGTAATTTTGTGATTACTTTTATATTGACACCAAAACCTCGAAGTTGAAAAACCAATTGTTACTGAGCTGAACTTTTTTTAGCACAAAGCCTTCAAGACACCTCAAAATTTTAAAACTCTATTTGTACAAATGTAATTATCTTTTTAAACACGAATAATTATTCATTTCTGATGTTGTTTATGTTTATGAATACAGTTCAGGGATTGTTTATTCACACTTTGTCATTTAGCTGATTTGATTCTAAATCAGTTCCTTATTATAATTTTGTTTTTATTGCTTATCAATAATTTATTTCCAATAATACCAGTTTTGACAAGAGAATTGTATGATATCAATATGTTCTTTAGGTGGAATAGTTAACTTAGGATAAGGAATAGACAGTGTCTAGAATATCATATGGAATAATGGAAATTTTGTGGTCTTGAAATCTGGCTAAAATGGCCAGGAATTGATTTGATGCAGATTACTGATATCACTTTTTTACTGCTAATGTTTGATTTTTGTTAATAAACATAAAAAAATTCCTAACTGGAAAATATATATGGTCAAGGCAAAGTGATCTATATTGAAAGTAAAAGACAGTAATATGAAACCTTTTCAATGTTAACAAATAAGTCTAGCTAATGGGTCAATTTATATTATGTCTTCTATGATTTGGTTTTTGAAGGCTTTTTGTTACAACTTTTCAGAACATACATAATATATGATGCGCTTAATTATTATTTTGCTTGTGTTTATTGCTGAAAACTTACATTAGAATTTTCAAAATTGTCTATATCTGAAATATCTGCTATTTTTGTACAAATTAGATGGTTTCTTGTTTTGTTTCAGGGTATAAAAGCTGTAAGATTTCATAGTGGTTTTCTGGGTTCAATCGTTTACTATGAACAAACTGTGTCCAGCAATTCTCCAATACAATCCCATTTGGTCAATGAACCCATGTTATGTTTATACTTGTCTTTAAACATGACCTTGTGTAATAGGGAATTGACCTTGGAAGACTTTCTTCCTATTGATGATTCACCTCAATGTTTGGATTGAAATAGCTAATATTGTTCAAATGCATATACATGTATCTCTGAACAGAATATACTTTTGTTGTTGGTATTTATATCAATACATACTGGACTAATGTATTGAATCTTTGAGTATTGCAAATAAGTGGAAGGATTTGCATTGGTTTAACATCTTTATCGTAGAATGGCAATATAGAAAAAAAAGTTTGTGGTGAAATATACATGAGCAACAGCCTTACATAAAGATTTTTTGCCTGCTTAAAATCATAAGGTAACAACACTACAGTTCGATCTGTATACGAGTAAGCACAAATACATGTTCATAACTGGGATTTTTTCTTTAATTGAACTTTCACCTGACTTATTGAATAGTTTTGGATTTTAGATTTGAATTTCTTGATAGTTCAAATGAAGTTTTTTCAAATAATTTTGTGCATACTTGTTCATATGGGTGTTTAAAAGGTTGAAACTATTTTTAACGTCCACATGACTATCATTAAAGCAATAATAGATCTCCAGTTTCAGTATTGAGCAAATCTCATACTTTATAGTCAGCTTTAAATGGCTCAACCATTAAACATTTCTAATGATAGAATGACAGCATAAATGACAAAGCAATAATGAAAGTCAAATATGACAAACTGCAATCAAAGACTACAACTGACTTCTTACTTGGGACATATATATAAAGAATATGGTAGGGATTAATATGTGGATAAGAATGTAACCCTCTCTTCAACCTTGGACAGTAATGTAACGCACAAACTTTAAAATTCAGATGGATAATTTAACAGATATGCACAAGCTAAACAAGCCAACAAATAAATAATGGAGACACATATTTCCTTTCTTAGAGTACTTACAGTTACTGAAAGCTAGTTCAAAGCCGACAACAAGTAAAAATGAATCATATTCTCCTAGACTAAAAAGAGTCCTGGTGCTAAAAGTTATCACTATCTTGCGTCTGGCGTATATACTAAATTTAGTCCTCTATCTATGATGAGTTTATTTATCGTCAACACTGAGGTTTTGAATTTGAACCCTTTTGTGATGTTTGAATCAAAACAGCTGGAAGGTCAAATAAATAAGACATTTATGAAAACTTTAATAAAATAATTCATAAAAAACTGACATATCTGGAAAAAATTACAGATTTCACAATAAAATATTGCTTTTAATAAAATGTTTATTATTATTTTAGGCTAACCTGTTTGATATATTATTATTTTAGGCTGTACTGAATGATATATTATTATTTTAGGCTGTACTGAATGATATATTATTATTTTAGGCTATACTGAATGATATATTATTATTTTAGGCTGTACTGAATGATATATTATTATTTTAGGCTGTACTGAATGATATATTATTATTTTAGGCTGTACTGAATGATATATTATTATTTTAGGCTGTACTGAATGATATATTATTATTATAGGCTGTACTGAATCATATATTATTATTTTAGGCTGTACTGAATGATATATTATTATTATAGGCTGTACTATATGACATGTCTGGAAAGCAGGTGTTGAAGCTGAATGAATATGTTACAGAATATAATTCATATGGAGATGCAGGAGTACAGATTTCCTTGATGAACTCACAAAACAAAGCAGTAAGTTTATTATATTTTCTAAGAGGAAGAAGTAAAATATACCTATATCCCAAGGCAGAATGTACCTCTTTTGAAATGCTTTTCAAAATTTTACTATTTTGTTTATATTTATACACCACCAAATCTAGGTATATATTTGGGAAAAGGAGGTCAAATACAGGGAATACTAGTATAAAGTCTGTATGTCCAACTGCCCACAGTAGTGCATCTGAACTCGTGCACTAATCACTACTCTTGCTTTAAATCTTAAAGGATAAGAATGAAACTTAAAAAATTTGGAAGAAACTACATTAGTATGTGTATACTTGAGATAATCAACCTGACATACTTCAGCATTGCAAGATATCATAATAAATATGTCTCCTTTTAAGTTTTAGTTACAGAGCTATTGTAAATTTGCTGTTTTATTTGTACTATTATTTTTCTTTTAACAGCCTATTTTTAGCCATTTTTCTCAAGGAATATCAAGTCTGAGTAGTCTTTCAATAAATATACAATTTTTCTTATAATGCTAAGCTATATCTACCAATTTTGGCCATAATCCAGACAAATTCCAAGATATGTCATTAGTTTTTTGACTTTCTGACAAATGGATGCAACCTACTGTCCTTAATGTCAAATCGTTATCAAAGGTACCAGGATTATAATTTAGTATGTTAGACGTGCGTTTTGTCTACACAAGACTCATCAGTGATGCTCATATCAAAATATTTATAAAGCTTAACAATTACGAAGTTGAAGAGCATTGAGGATCCAAAATTCAAAATAGTTGTGCCAAATACGGCTAGAGTAATCTATGCTTGGGATAAGAAAATCCTTAGTTTTTCGAAAAATTCAAAGTTTAGTAAACAGACTGACCATAGTTATAACATGTTTTGAATAATATTGCAAAGACCTTAAATCTAGAAATTGATATTCTAACAACATTTGCATGCTTCATATTAGTAGCTATCAGATGTTATAACAACATCCTGCAACAGTTTATTTGCTGATTGCAAATGTCTGTCATGTATGTTTTTGTTTGCAGTGTTATAATAGCAAAATGTTTGTTTTAGCAAAAGATGATAATATATATATGTAAGGGGAATTTCTTGTAGATTTGTTTTCATTTTTTTTTTTGGCAGAAGACATATGAAATAAAACAGCAATAAAATGGACCATTTTGTCTGTTAAAAGACTGAATTTCAATTATTTTTTTTTTATATTATTTGAGAAATTCAGATTTTATATGTTCAAAAAGGTCCATTTGAGAACTATAAAAGAAATATACATTATTTGTGTATTGAGATTTACTTAATCAGAGACAAGATCTTGTAAGAGAAGTGTTTGGGTACTAAGTAGTCAATAATATAGAGTAATTGCACTCTTATATGAAGGAATATTGTCTACAGCAGATTGTCATATTTCAATAGCTTGTCTTAGTGCAATTTGATCAACTGCAAAAGAAAACATTTCTTAATATCTTTGCAATTATCCTTTAATTACATGAAAAACAAAATATTCTGAGACAATTATTTTATAGCATAATTAGCTTTGTTCATTATCTTGATACTCTCTAAACAACTTGCATTTGTATATTTCTTTCTTCCATGTTTTTGTATCTGTTGATTATAAGTGATAAAGCATAACCCTTTAAATTCTAAGTGCATTTAGGGTAAAATAAGCTTGAAAATGTTTTCCAACATGCAATATTTTAATATTGATTTATTCTTGGTTTTTGTTTAAAGAATGACCATGACAATGATTGCTGAATAATATGTATTGCAAACAAATCAAAATTGATATACATGCTATTCAAATCTTAACTGAAGTTCTGCTTAGTAATCTGACAAAATTGTTAGATTGAATCTGTTTTGAAGAAAAAAAAAATTGTGTACTTGTTATCTGTTATCCTTTATACGTAAAGAGACAGTGTGTAAAGGTTACGTTGTCAAGGAATCATCAACTGGCTTTTGGATTATTTTGTATTGTTTAAGTTAATCCAAAAGTCGGGGAATGTTTGTTTTTGTTTAAAGAATGACTATGAAAATGATTGCTGAATATTATTATGTCAAAGAAAAAAAAATGTGTACTTTTTTTCTGTTATCTGTCATACGGAAAGATACAGTGGATAAGGTGACTGTCAAAGAATCATCATCATTTTTTTTGATTATTTCATATTGTTTCAGTTAAACCAGAAGACTGGGAATATTTGTTTTTGTCTCAATTGTATATGCAAAAACTAGATATTAAGTATCTATAACGTGATAAAGAAAATAGGAAAAATTTATCATGAGTTAATGAAAATGCTGTTTGCAAATTATATGTTTTTCATTATACTTATCAAATAAGTTTTGTAAATCCGATAAAGAATTAATAATAAAACTGAGGCATACAATGTAGTCATTAATTTTGAGATCTTGTCAGCTTTCAAATGAAATTTTCAGCATTGAAAACTTTCTGTTAGGAGTCTATTTTTTTATGTGAATTCTGTCAAATCAAAAGAAGAGCTTTGAAAAAATGAATTGTATGATTTCATATTAAGTTTGACTTGAGCTTCTTCAGATATTATTAATTTGATCATGTAACACACTTCTATGTTTTTTCTATGAAAATAGAAGATAACGAAGGCTGTCCTTATCTTTTGTATGTACCTTTTTACTACAATATAACTCAGTTAAAATTGAAAAGGTCAACAAAAAGTGAATTGTTGTTTTAAAGCAAATGGAAATTACCAAAGGCAACATTTTATGTTGGAAATAATGGGAAAACATTGTATAAAAGAAACTTCACTTTTTAGTACTTTGTCGTAGGTGTGATGTGCTAGACATATTATTATTTTGCACTTGTATTGTTTAAAGTAATGCAGAATTGATGGTATAAGAACAAGTCTCAGCTAAGTGTTGAACAATAATATTCCCTATAGCAATCCAGAAGTGTCATTTATATTCAAAAGTGTCTTGACATTTACTATTTTTTTGAAGACAGCTGACTGTCAAAGTTTCAGTTTGAATTGGATTTTTACGTTTATGCAATGATTGCTGTAAAGTTAATAAGCTGAATAAATAGAATTAAAGGATCCTCATTAAGTTCAAATTGAATTGATTAGAACAAAACGTTGAAATGTGAAACAGTATCAGTAAAAGAAAAAAACGTTGAGACTATAACAGCAACAAAAGATATAACAAAGATATTATAAAACTTTGATCACAAACATTTGACCAGACGCTTAATACATACCAATTATTTCCATTTCCAGGCTCATTCTTCACTGTCAAATATAGAAATACAAAGTATGATACATTGACAAGATAAATAGTATATAGTAATACGTTATTGTTATAAAAATGCTTTCTGAAAAACCAAAATATCCAGACCAGATAGTTATACTATTTTAAGACAAGAAGTTAATGGAAAATATGCTATTCTTTACACAACGATTCTTAGTTAATTTAGTTTCCATTATTCAAATTGACTTATTTCTTAAAAATGAAACCAAAGACATTATGCGACAGGATTATAAATCAAATACAGAATTTTTATTGAGAAAATGAAATTGAATCCAGAATCAAATGTCTCTCTGAGCTTGTAGAGTTTTATTAATAGCTGTACATATATAGCGCAGAAATTTAATGGGCAGTTAAGCTTGATGCGAATGGAAAACTTATTACTTGACATTATTTCGTTTCTTTGTTTGTCTTCGAAGTGAGAGAACAGATGTACTTTGTTTGGCATGCAGAAGTATGAGTGTTGTAAATTATGTTTGTTATACGTACGTTAGAAATACGGTTTAATAGTTGCAGTTGATATTGTTTGTAATATTAAAGTATGATACAGTCTATTGACATGATGCCAACACTAGATGTTAACTACTTGCTCCACACCACAGTTCTAAAGTTTCTATTCCCTTTCCTAAGTTACACAACGTTAAGAAAGAGTGTAAAATAGAATATATTTATCTCACAAAAAATATTCAATAATTCATGGTTACTCTTCAATTTTAAAAAGGCGAAGGCTATGAAATTGTTTTTTGAACATTACCAATTTGATTTTTATTAGTTACTAACTTAGTGCTCAAAAGCAGATATGTTTTGAAAACATTGAATATCTTATGCTGTGTTATTAAAGGGTTTCTTAGAATTCATAAAAGTCACACATTTGTCATGCAGCGTCAGTTATTGTAAATAATACTGGTTTATTGGATGCCAATAGACAAAATAATCAGTGTGAACTGTTGTTGTTAGTTGGATTCTGATTTATTGTCTCGCCTGTGACAGAAGTGGCAGAATCTAATATCAAAAAGGAGAAAGTACATGACACCTGACAAACAAAACAATAATAATATATCAACCAACGTTATGAATATAAAACAAATGTCATGAATCTGACTCGGAACAGTCATCTGCAAAGAAAATGGTGTTTTGACTTAAACCTGTTACATGTAGCTGCTAACCCTACAACATTTGTTGTTCTTACACCAGGTATAGATTGTCTTAATAGCCTTGTAATGATATATAGTTGTTAACTTTATTTAGTCTCATGTGGAGGGTTGTCCCTTTGGCAATAATACCAAATCTTCGTTATTTCAGAACTTTTTTTAAATATATGTTTTTAATGCCTCTTAACTACATTCCAAATTTTGCATTTCAACTGTTTTGGTTCTTGCTAAACTAGTAAATGGTATGGTGAGAAAGGGTGTGTTTTGCGTAATAAATATATGGTTGGTAACTAAATGAGTGTTAACAAATGCCTCTAAGTCGAAAGTTTCCGTCTGGCCATTCTTAGTGATTTTGAACTAGCTGTCAGATAACTGTGAGTACTCTCAGATCAGTTCCTATGTCTTTTTATTGTCGGGATGTACAAGTACCCGGCCATGTCCACTTGTATTTTTGTCCATCTGATGAGTTAAGCCTTTTTCAACTGAACTTATAGTTCGTTCTTTTGTTGTACTGTTATACCACTGTCCCGGGTTAGGGGAGGGTTGGGATCCCGCTAACATGTTTATGCCTATGAATGTGCCTGTCCCAAGTCAGTAATTCAGTGGTTGTCGTTTGTTTATGTGTTACATTTTTGTTTTTGGTTCATTTTTTTTAGCTCACCTGGCCAAAAGGGCCAAGTGAGCTTTTCCCATCACTTGGCGTCAGCGTCGTCGTCCGTCGTCGTTTAACTTTCTCTTCTGAAACAACTGAGCCAAATTAAACCAAACTTGTCCACAATCATCATTGGGGTATCTTGTTTAAAAAATGTGTCCGGTGACCCGGCCAACCAACCAAGATGGCCGCCATGGCTAAAAATAGAACATAGGGGTAAAATGCAGTTTTGGCTTATAACTCAAAAACCAAAGCATTAGAGCAAATCTGACAAGGGGTAAAATCGTTTATCTGGTTAAGATCTATCTGCCCTGAAATTTTGAGATGAATCGGACAACACGTCGTTAGGTTGCTGCCCCTAAATTGGTAATTTTAAGGAAATTTTGCTGTTTTGGGTTATTATCTTGAATATTATTATAAGATATAACTGTAAACAGCAATAATGTACAGCAATTTAAGACTCAAAAATAATTAAAAATGACCAAAATGGTTAATTGACCCCTAAGAAGTTATTGTCCTTTATAATCAATTTTTAACAATATTCATAAAATTTGTATATTTTTACTAACATTTTCCACTGAAACTACACGGACAAGTTCATTATTGATAGATATAATTGTAAGCAGCAAGAATGTTCAGTAAAGTAAGATGTACAAACACATCACAATCACCTAAACACAATTTTGTCATGAAATGTCTGCTTCCATTTATACATGTCAGTCTGACATGCTTATCTGATATTCACATCTTGACCATCGATAATGTGAAGTTTCTGTTATACATGTAGTAAGACCTCTATCCGAGGTACTTTCACTGTAGAATCTAATGATAACCAATGAAGCTGTCGAGGCACTTCAGCTTAAGAACTTCGTTGCTGACTTTGGTTTTACATTATTAAGTTTTCAAAGATAGTTATCATCATCACATAAGCTATGTCAAGTGTATAGGAACCATATTAGCACAAATTCTGAAAAAAAGTGTTCGAAATCCTTCTGAAGACACTTTCCGATGATGATTAATTTAATATCTTATAAAATATGATGTTTCAGACAGCTCACTATGCAAAGATAAAATGCATACGATTTGTAGCTTTATAGTGTGGGCTCAGACAGCTCACTGAGCAAAGATAAAATGCATACTATGTGTAGCTTTATAGTGTCGGTCCAGATAGCTCACTGTGCAAAAATAAAACGCATACGATGTATAGCTTTAAAGTGTCGGCTCAGATAGCTCACTGAGCAAAGATAAAATGCATACGATATGTAGCTTTATAGTGTCGGCCAAGATAGCTCACTGTGCAAAGATAAAATGCATACGTGGGTAGCTCTTAAGTGTCGGCCCAGATAGCTCACTGTTCAAAGATAAAATGCATACGATGTGTAGCTCTATATTGTCGGCCCAGATAGCTCACTGTTCAAAGATAAAATGCAAACGAGGTGTAGCTTTATAGTGTCGGCTCAGATAGCTCACTGTGCAAAGATAAAATGCATACGTTGTGTAGCTTTATAGTGTCGGCTCAGAAAGCTCACTGTGCAAAGATAAAATGCAAACGATGTGTAGCTTTATAGTGTCGGCTCAGACAGCTCACTGTGCAAAGATAAAATGCAAACGATGTGTAGCTTTATAGTGTCGGCTAAGACAGCTCACTGTGCAAAGATAAAATGCAAACGATGTGTAGCTTTATAGTGTCGGCTCAGACAGCTCACTGTGCAAAGATAAAATGCAAACGATGTGTAGCTTTATAGTGTCGGTTCAGACAGCTCACTGTGCAAAGATAAAATGCAAACGATGTGTAGCTTTATAGTTTCGGCTCAGACAGCTCACTGTGCAAAGATAAAATGCAAACGATGTGTAGCTTTATAGTGTCGGCTCAGACAGCTCACTGTGAAAAGATAAAATGCATACGTGGTTAGCTCTTAAGTGTCGGCCCAGATAGCTCACTGTTCAAAGATAAAATGCATACGATGTGTAGCTCTATATTGTCGGCCCAGATAGCTCACTGTTCAAAGATAAAATGCAAACGAGGTGTAGCTTTATAGTGTCGGCTCAGATAGCTCACTGTGCAAAGATAAAATGCATACGTTGTGTAGCTTTATAGTGTCGGCTCAGAAAGCTCACTGTGCAAAGATAAAATGCAAACGATGTGTAGCTTTATAGTGTCGGCTCAGACAGCTCACTGTGCAAAGATAAAATGCAAACGATGTGTAGCTTTATATTATGTCGGCTAAGACAGCTCACTGTGCAAAGATAAAATGCAAACGATGTGTAGCTTTATAGTGTCGGCTCAGACAGCTCACTGTGCAAAGATAAAATGCAAACGATGTGTAGCTTTATAGTGTCGGTTCAGACAGCTCACTGTGCAAAGATAAAATGCAAACGATGTGTAGCTTTATAGTGTCGGCTCAGACAGCTCACTGTGCAAAGATAAAATGCAAACGATGTGTAGCTTTATAGTGTCGGCTCACACAGCTCACTGTGCAAAGATAAAATGCAAACGATGTGTAGCTTTATAGTGTCGACTCAGACAGCTCACTGAGCAAAGATAAAATGCATACGATGTGAAGCTTTAAAGTGTCAGCTCAGACAGCTCACTGTGCAAAGATAAAATATAAACGATGTGTAGCTTTATAGTGTCGGCTCAGACAGCTCACTGTGAGATAAAATGCAAACGATGTGTAGCTTTAAAGTGTGACTTTCTTGTCTTTTTACAGAATGTTTGCCCAATGCGTTCCTTTATTTGTAAATGAATCAATAAATAATAGGTGGATGCTGATCAGCATCCTACAGAAGGAAATTACTTTCAATAGGTAGAATTATGTGCATGATTGATGGCATGTATAAATCATTTAGAAATGTCTCCTTTCTTATTTAGATAAATAGACTGAAGTCAGCAAATATTATTATAAGTCAATATCTGATGTTTGATTTTCACATGCACGACTTCTGTCTTCACCTCGAAGGTAAAAAGCTATAAAATAAAAGCTTTATACAGTTTGCTGTGTAAGAGAAAGATTGTTTATTTTATTCTTTAGATAGAATTATGTAACACTTTTGTCCAAAAGTTGATATGATTATTTGAAAACCTCAAATTAAAAAAAAATGTTACAATTAACCTAGAAAAAGGGCAAATGTTTTCAATTATTGAGATATTTTTATACGTTAACATAAATTCAAAGTTAGTAAATACTTTGCATGGAAAGATGTTTGTTCAGTATTTTTTACACATCCCATTTTATTTTATGGAGGTTTATACGAATGAATGAATAGATATCCTTTGTGTTTGTGTCATATATTTATACCCTTATTACATATATCATACATCATTTATGTAAATGAAAATAATTTGGGCTTAATTGGAATAATTGTTTTTATACATTTTGTTAGATTCAGTGACTTTGTTTTCCTCCAATAGTTTACGGGTGTTCGTTGGTTTTTGTTTTGTGAGTCGGACTTATTTTCACTTAATCAATGTATGACTGTTAACCAGCATACTTCTGTTGCTATTATATGCTCTAACTGCTGCCCATCCAATTTGTTTATTTAAACCGATACCAGCTGATGCAACGGTTATCACAAATAACATAATAACAAACTCGTAAATGAAACAAGAAAAACATCGAAAATCCTTCATGTTTCCTAAAACTTTCTAACTGTTACTGCAGTTTTCCTATTGTTTTTATTATGTCAATACTTAGATGATAGATTTTATCACTAGATTTAACACTATGTATCGTGTTCAACGAGTCCGACCACGATCTCAATATCTCTGTTCTTTGGGGAGTTTATGTTGGTTATTAATTCAATAACAGAACGCGTATTTAGATAATTCATAATTCATGAATTGATATTTGATTTATGCAATAGACCTTCAGTTTCTTTAATCAAAAATTTGTTATATTGCAGAACTTTCATACTACACCAAATGTATTTTTTTAAATATTCATTGTTCATCTTCATACCGTTAATAATTTTGATAGAAGATAATAGCGTTTTTTCATAAAGGAATATGACTATTGACTCATCCATGAGCATTGCAATATTTTTCATAGTATCTTGTTTATTTTTTTATATCATATGTACTGCCGTCTAACATTATTTCCGTGTTATATTTGGCTATTGTTTAAGGTCCTCTTTGATCATACAGTTCTTTAAGTTAAACTATATCATTTTACCATATCAAACGGGAAAACCAACTGTTAAATCTATATTAAAGCGAGAAACAAGAAACACTTATGAACCACATATTGTTTTCGACTAATAAGTTGGCAAATCTATGTTGTATCTTGCGCCTCTTCTTGAAAATAGATACACGTATATTTCTCAACTTTAGGAATTGGATGAAACTGTCATAGTGAGCGGTTTAGCGCTTTAAAACCAGGTTTAATCCACAATTTTCTACATTTGAAAATGCCTGTACTAGGTCAGGAATATGACAGTTCTTGTCCATTCGTTTTTTATGTGTTTTTGGCGTTTGATTTTGCCATGTGAATATGGACTTTCCGATTGGATTTTCCTCTGAGTTCAGTTTTTTTGTGATTTTACTTTTACTAAAGAACATTTTAAGGACAATGACCGTGTTGGAATTTATCTGTATTCTTTTAAAAAAAGAGTATCAAACTGCGACTTAAATGTCTGTAATGTTAATTTTAGTATCCAATAAACCAGGAAGATTGTGTCGCTTCCTGTTTAATGTCATTAGTAAGGGTTTTAAAGGAAATGAGAATTGGAAACAAGATAACAGTGGAACTGAAGAACACTTCATCTTTGTTATTCTTGATTAAACTGATGTGCAAGATACATTGTTGATGGTGATAAAACTTAAATTTCTATTCTATTTCCTTGTATAGTAGTTTATTTAAGTAGAAAAAAAACATGTGGAATTTAATCGTTATTGTGTCACGTTTAACACAATTTTTCCATTGAAATTAATGAAGTCAAAATCCATCAAATATGCCAGGCGTATATTTAGTACTTGGGGAGCGTTTCGTCTGCATTAAATAAAGGCAACAGTAGTATACCGCTGTTCAAAACTCATAAATCCATGGACAAAAAACAAAATCGGGGTAACAAACCAAAACCGAGGGAAACGCATTAAATATAAGAGGAGAACAACGACACAACACCGAAACGCAACACACATTGCATGAAGACTCTTCATTGCTGCTTGCATTTACCCTTATTCATAGAAAGCATGTCAGCTTTGTTACATTAGTTATTACCCATTCGTTTGAAGTGTTTGGGCTCTGATTTTGCCATTTGATTTTATATCTGAATGCCATTCTTTCTCGCTGATGAATTAGAAACAATAAATATGATTTTTGCATTAGACGTAGCTTTTTGAAAGTTATTCGAAAGACTCACACTTTTTTTTAACCCCTATTCATAGAAAGCCTAGGTCAGCTTTGCTGCATCTTTTGGAAATTTTGATATTCAATACTCATCAACTTCTTTATTGATGCGTATTACCTTGAGTGTCGCTTCGAGTTCAAATGATAAGATTTGTGTCTTCAATGATAAGCCTTGAAATGTTGATGAAAATACGAGTCATTTACCAAACAATGAATACATATTCAGGTTATCTTTGTTTTTAATAGTATAGAAAGTGCCAAAGATAATTTAGAATTGTGTCTTTTTATTTCTTTGATAATGTATGTAATCATTGGAAAAGTTGCATCTGAATTTTAAGTATGACTGTTGAGATAATTATCACAATGTTCTCTAAATGTACACAAAATATTTCAAAGAAATAACTTATCACTTGAATGTTTCCAGTAGTTAGTAGAAGTCATTCTGAAATAAAATTGAAGTACAAATTGCAATGCTATTCTGTGCGATTAATAAAATATCACTAGATGACCTTTATCCATCCGAACCACGTACTTGTGAAAATAATCAGAAGTTTTTTGTGCTAATCTAACGATGGGTACCTACACTATACCAAGACCACAATTATGCAGTATGATAGTCGCAAATGCATTAGTTTCTTGATGAATATTTTCAATGATATTGAGTTATAAAAAGGTGTCATATTGAGCTGTTTTAAAGCATCTTGCTCCGCCATATTCATATTATTAATTCTATATTAAGTTTGTTTTTTTATACGGAAAAACGAGCAAATCGGTTAATAGTAGGTTGTAGTAAAAAAACTACATTTCACGTCAAATAATAACAGTTCGTTAAAATATTGACACTAGCGCTTTCATGCCTTCTGGCAGTCTTCATGCGATCTTTTATCAATAAAGAGAGTGGTCAGCTTCTTACTACTTAAAAAAAATGACGGAAAATACAGAAACCTGTTGACCCCATTATGTAAGCTCAGACATTCTATAAGTTTATAAAGTATAGGAATTGATATTTCATGACCAGAAGTACTAACATACTTCACTTTCATCCGTATGAATTTATACCATTACAGTCATCATTAGCTAAAAAAGAACATTTTGTTGAAGAATATAACTTGTCAAAGTATTATCACACAGAAAAAAATTAAACTGGTGTAGAAATGGGTCGCTTTTATAATGAAGAAATTTAAAAAAAAAATGCGGTACTTGCATTACATTTTTTTTTTTATCTATAAATTTTTTTTGTTTTGTAATGAGGAAATTGTAATAATTAACAAATACTTGCTTATAATAAAAAGGTTGCTAAACTAATTATTTTCCTAATTGGCCAATTGACGATTTGGAACGTAACACAAGTGTAATTATCAATAGTGACTGTAAAACAAAGATCCTCGTTATTAAATGATGTTAATTATTGACTCATGTATTTATCAGACATCTTTTAATAAGTTCGCTATCAAGAATTAATTGGAAAGCAGGAATAATAATACTTTGGACTGAAATAGCAGCATTTAAAATGTGTTTTAGCAATACAGATTATTTTTGTAATATACTGAAAGATTCGGAAAACAGAGGAAAAAGAAAATCACAAAAATACTGAACTCTGCAGAAAATCCCTAATCAAAAGGCAAATCGAAAGCTCAAACACATCAAACTAATGGAAAACAACCGTCATATTCCTAACTTGGTACAGACATTATCTTATGTAGAACATTTTTGATCAAACCTGGTTTTGTAGCTTGCTAAACCTCTCACTTGTTTGACAATGGCATCACATTCAATTATATTGACCATGATCTCTGAACAACAAAAAAGACATAATGGGTAAAAATGTCAAATATAGAGGAACAGCAGTCAGCATTGTGTTAGAATCCCCATCACTATAAAAACAATCAAATATGTAACAAAGAAGCACAAAAAGGCATGTAGACAAAGAACATCAGCAAAAATGAAAGACAAGAATACTAAAATTATCATAGAAAAATACCATAATGACGGGATGTATAAGTACAGAGCCACGTCATATGTATCAAAGAAACACAAAAAGGCATATAAACAAACCACGTTAGATAAAATGAAAGACAGGTATTCAAAAATGATCATAGATCAATAACACAATAATGAGATATATAAGTACACAGTCACGTCAAATGGATATCACCAAAAATAAGTTATTCTTTTAACTTACTTTTGATAAAATATAGCCAATATGTCGTTGCCTAAGTATCAAAGGGCGACATGATTAGTACATGCAGTTGTGTGAAGTGTGTTTCAAAGTAAGACTAACGCTGAAATGTATATATTTTGTCTCATTAAAACTATCAGAGCTTTGGAATAAAATCTTCCATGTAGCTCTTTTAATTTAGCTCTCCAACCGAATATTAAATCCTAGTGTAATGAATATAAAAAAAAACATGTTTGATATCTGTTCCTTGTCTCGTCCTATACGCATTTCTTTAACAATAACATGTCAACATTAGAACTTTTTACCGCCTTCAATACTATTATTGATTTGATGCTTTGTATGTTTGTTGTCCCGTCAATGTCATTTAAAGGATTTAAATGTCACTGTAAAAGAACCTGACTTTCTAATAATGTTTTTATGACTGGAGGATAGTATATTATCGTCAGTAGACACCATCAGTTTGTGTGGTAATAAAATTGCAATTCGTTAAGGCAACTGTACTTAATGCATGTTTAAATTTCATAATTCGATTAAGATACCCAAAAAAATCAGTCACTAATAAAAACTGATAGAATCGCATGAATTTCAAAATGAGCGATACAAGGTGTATGCGTTGACTCCAATGCTTGAATTTAAAACCAAGCATATTTTTGAATTTTGAATTTCAGCACCCATTGTAACTATCCAAGTGAAGCTAAAGTTCTATCATATAATAAAATTTTTAATAAGCTTATTTGAAACTTTGTAATTCCTGGTGAATATTAAAGATATCACACATTTACTACGAGATAAACTGCATTGGAAGATGTTGAAATATTTTTTTGCAATGTCATGATCACCCACTAAGTTCAAATTGAAATACAGATATCGAGATATTCCAGGTCATGGCTATCTTACAAATTTCTGTGATTCGCATACAAGGGCCATATGTGGCGCAGGATCTGCATATCCTTCCGGAGCACCTTAGATCACCCCTAGTTTTTGGTGGGGTTCGTGTTGTTTATACTTTAGTTTTCTATGTTATGTCATGTGAACTATTGTTTGTCTGTTTGTCTTTTTCATTTTTAGCCATGGCGTTGTCAGTTTATTTTCGATTTATGAGTTTGACTGTCCCTTTGGTATTTTTCGTCCCTCTTTTTTATCACTAAACTAACAAAATACATTTTAGGTATTGTCCTGTTTTGGAGGGTTTGTAATGGTTGTTTTAAATTGAAATTAGCATTCATTTAGTTTTAAAGCATTAGTAAAATAGCAAAAATAAAGATAAAAAAAACATGCACAGACTTGTAGAATCAACCATATTGATTTCTATCTTTAGAAGGTATTTTGTGACAAAAGGAAAAAGAAGGATTACTGCATGATAATCAGATAACAGGATTATATCAAAACCATTTAACTATCTTAAAGTTTAAAAGTTTTCTTGATACAGAAAATGCAATTGATTAATTCTTGTCGAGCCGGCGACTTTATTCGCAGTAAGCTCGATAAAGGGATAGTGATCCGGTGTTAACTGCAGCCGCGTAGGCTTACATCTTAAAGACTTTGAAAGAAAGGTAGACATTGTTTCTATACCATTAGTCCTGAAAGTGCAATATATTGATAAATATGCTGTAGAACCTAGACGGCTTTGTGGCATTTCCTTTTGTCTAAATCAGAACTGTATTGGTAATCATTTCATCAATAAGTGCATTACTACTTAACTCTTGACAAGTGTCAAACTCCTATTTGATTTTATAGAAACAAATAGAAATTCAGAAACAAAATAATGATGCCATCATTATGACAAATGAACTACAAAATGATTGATAGTATTCTGTTTGTTGCACTTTAAGAGGCACTTTATTTTTGATATATAAGTGATTTTAATTTGATTCTTAGTGATGAAACTAACCAAATTATTGTGAACATCACAGAGAGGTCATACCAGTTTAGAATAGAAATTGTAATTCAAATGAACATTAAAATTAGATTATTGTATGTTGTTTACCATTCTCATAGAAAGAAGAATCAGTGATGCTATGAATGGATATAGTTTTGATTTATATGTTTTAGTGGTAAATTTTGTATTTGCAAATTTCAATCAAGAGTGTAGCAAACTAATCTCGCAGACTTATATACCATGTTACCAAAACCTTTTTTCATGAAAAGGGACACTTAACAAAAACAAAAACAAAAATATGAAAGTTACGCAATGTCTGTTGGTTTTGCATGCCTATTTATTGGCTGCCGAGAATTAAATGGCGATGAGGAAGTTATTCCTTCAAGTGAACTTTGATTTGATAAGATGATAATTAATTGTTTGTTTTCGTATTGGAAAACCAAAATGGTTATGTTCCATAGATGTAATTATTTAAAACGATTTGGAATAGAAAAATTTGAAAAGTATCTGAAGGTCATACCAACAACATAACAATATTGCGTGAGTTTGATTTGCCATAATTTTATATACTACATCGATACAATTTCTGCACCACTGACATGTCAAACGATGTTTTATTTACTTTTTTGCGTGTTGTGCTGTGCACGTACTGATTTTGTGTCATTGTTTGATACCACACATTGTTTCTTTTCCATTATGTACGTTATACTAAATATCTTGTGAAACCTGTCCGATTAAAGCTCGTTTTATTATCGACTCCTAGGAGTCGATATTAAGAATTGAACGATTGACAATTAGTGTGTAAATTTTTCTTGCTACCTGATTGGAAGATATTACCAGACGTGAATAATCAAAGTTTATTGATTGGTTAGGACAATCCAAACCTAGTAAATGTCCTTCAATCCCGTAGAGTATTAGATTTGTCCTCTCTATTTTATCAACTAGATTTTTCTCAGGTAACTTATCTCTAAATAGTCGAATTTTCTGGAGTAAACAACAACGTTAAACAATATATTTATATACTACTTCATGACGTATGACCTCACGTGTGTGGTAAAATTTGTTGATTAATGCACGTTGCTATTCTAGTAAATGAATTAATCTACAAAGCGAGAGCACTTTCCATTTTCATCAGCTAATAGTTAACTATAGCCCTTTTTGAAAGGCTAATGCTTGTATCGCATAACATTCCACTCATGTTATCATTTATATGAAAGACAGGTAAAACAGAAAAAGAAAAAAAGAGTACCACTAAATGAAAACGGTGAAATTTACTAAATTGTACAATAATTCCAACTGAATGATTTTTCTCCTTTGTTTAAGTCATCATGTGCCAGCACCCGTCTCACTTAGAAAATTGACAATTCTAGTCAATTAAGATTTCAGTCGTGTGCCCCTTCTCTCTGAAAGATTCGAGCTCACAACCTCAGTGTTGACATGCTAGTCTTTATAATAGACGTGTTATAACATGCTTTTGACCTTTTTCGTATATTTTTGTAATTTCATGATATATTGTTGTTAGACAAATAACTGCATTTTTTTTTATACCCTACATAGGGGGCATTATGTTTAAGGTCTACGTGTCCGGCCGTCCGACCGTCAATTCAGTATAAGTGTTTGGTCACGGTGGTTTTTTTAAAAGTTGTTTTTAATGCCAAATTAGAGTTTTCACCAAAATTTCTCGGTTCAGTGAGCAAATGTTAATACGAGTTGGGCATTCATATTCTATGGACTTATTCTTGTTAGTCATCTGCTTTTGTATCTTGTTAGCTTCTTTATATATATATCATCTGATATGTCTGTTCAGAGGCATGTTTATTAAAATTTATTGTCAGACAATTCTTATACATTATTAAAAGATTAGATATAAGTACACTATCAATTTTAACAATTTCTGGAGCTTAAAGAGCTTTTTTTTACTTTAAATTATAATGGTTAGGTAATATTGACACAGGCATTTTTCTTTTTGATGTTTTGGATGATCATAGTATGTGTAATTTAAATATATAATGGTTTGGTTGATGAGTTTCAGTATACGTTTTCAAGTTTGCTGAATGTTTTTGATTTTTTTAGAAGACATTTGTTTAGAAAGGGGTAATTTGAAGTTATCATTTATAAAAAAAAAAAAAATATACCGAATCAAAAGAACAAATACTGACGAAAAGCAAATCATCACATGATGGAGCAATATTCTAGTCGTTCATAGTTTATTATAAATATAGGAATTGACAAAACTCGACAATATTAAGTAGTACATGCACATGGAATTCTATCAAACACAGAAAGGGAAAGCAAGATATAGAAAATACATTGTTCCTGTTTTTCCAATATCTGTTTGTTTGTACGGTGTTCAATAACTATAGTTATTTGGAGAATAAAACTGTAATACTTATCTATAATGTGTCACAATCTTTTCAATTCAGACATGTTTTAAGTGACGAAATAATATTGAACTTAAGAGAAATAGTGATTTAGACGGAAATAAAAAAATGAAAGAATTCTCTCTTTATTATAGAAACAATTGCCTGCAGTTTTCAATTAAAGCCTGCAAGAAATAACTTTTCACCTTCTGATAGTTATGCTATATGCCAATATGAGCCAAAACTGACAGGAAAATCATTTAAACTGTTCAATTTGATGAAGTACATGCATTGATATTTGCACATTGCAGTCTATCGGAATATTTCTTTTATTATTATCTGAACAGTAATTTTCATTTTTCTATTTGTTCTTTCCAAGCTTTAGACCTCACTTTTACTCATCATTCTCTTGAAATGCTTGTCAACTTTAATCTTATAGTTATTTTGAAAGAGCTTTTAAAGTTTGAAATGGGCAACATAATTAAAAAAAACTCATATTTGTGAACTTTAATCTTATAGTTGTTTTAAAAGAGCTTTTTAGGTTTAAAATGGGCAACTGGATTAAAAAAACTCATACTTGTTAACTTTAATCTTATAGTTGTTTTAAAAGAGCTTTTAAAGTTTTAAATGGGCAACATGATTTAAAAAAACTCATACTTGTCAACTTTAATCTTATAGTTGTTTTACAAGAGCTTTTTTAAGTTTAAAACAGGCAACAGGATTAAAAAAAAATCATACTTGTCAAATTTAATCTTATAGTTGTTTTAAAAGAGCTTTTTAAGTTTGAAATGGGCAACATGATTAAAAAACTCATTTGCAGTCTCCCTTCCTGTGTTGTGTTTTGAATCCTTCGTGTGAAAATCTAAAAATGGGTGTTGTCGTTTTAGAATATATGGTCTGAACATTGTTTAAATTTTTCAGTTGGACGCTTATGATTAATATAAAAATAAATGCATATTTCGACATTAAATGACGGTCTTTATTAAAAAAATGCAATATCCAACTTTCGAAAGGTTTAGGGTTGAATTGAAGCAATATCCGTATTTTGATTAAAAAAGACTACTGGTAAGATCTGTTGTTGGTATTTATATGCGTTATAGACGCTTGCAAATGCATTAATAATGCAAATACATAATTGAGAGGCGACAGTTGTAATCTAGTAAATACATACGGAATATACCGAATCAAAAGAACAAATACTGACGAAAAGCAAATCATCACATGATGGAGCAATATTCTAGTCGTTCATAGTTTATTATAAATATAGGAATTGACAAAACTCGACAATATCAAGAACATGCAGAGGATTGTAAACTGTATTTCTTTGTTGAAAAGGATTTCTTATAGAACTAACCAAAGATGGATCTGCAGGGTCGAATTTAAATCATTGTTAATTTGGAGTTCTTGCAGATAAGTATGAAACGACTGGAAAACTTGGCTTTATATTATTTGCGTACATTTGACTTGAAAGTTAATTGAATGATTATCTGATAATGATGATGACCAACTGCATTGTTTGATCCTTGAAATGATAAAGCATTAACAAAACATGTCAGAAAATAAATACTTGATGACAAAACTTTAAGCTGTTTTACAGCTATTTTTATGAATAGGAAAATAATGTAAACTTAGTGTGGCCTAGGTATAATGTAGTGTGGCCTAGGTATTACATAAACTCTGTACGCGTAGCCCAGTGGTAATACTAGCTTTCTTCGTGTGACCTAGGTACAACGTTAATTCTGTAAGCGTAGTCAAGGTGTAACATTACCTCTCTTAGTGTGGTTTAGGTGCAACATTAACTTTTAGTGTGATGCTTAAATAGAACATTAACTGTCTTATTGCTGCTTAGGAGTTACATTAATTGTTTCATTTAGGCTTAGGTATATCATTTACCCTTTTTAAGTGTGACCTAGGCGTAGCATTAACTCTCTGGGTAGACTAGGTGAAATATTACTTAAGTATTGTCTACGTATAACATTTACCGCCTTAGTTTGGTAAACTGTGTAAACTTGGTGTAACATAATGTGTCTAAGTGTGGCATAGGTGTGAAATGCAATGTCTGAGTGAGGCCTAGGTGTTCTATTAACTTCTTATAGTGACCTTGGTATACTGTCTACTTTTCAGTATAAACCAGGTGTAAGATTTACTCTCTAAGTGCAACTTCAACTGTCTTTGTTTTGCCTATTTTTAACATTTACAGTCTTAGTGTGGCCTAGGTATAATATTAACTCTCGAAGTCTTGCCCTGACTTAATTTGAACTGTTTTATGGTGGCCTAGGTGTGGCCTAGGTATAATATTAACTCTGTGAGTGTTGCCCTGACTTAATGTTAACTGTTTTACGGCGGCCTAGGTGTGGCCTTTGTATAATATTAACTCTGTAAGTGTTGCTCTGACTTAATGTTAACTGTTTTACGGCGGCCTAGGTGTGGCCTAGGTATAATATTAACTCTGTAAGTGTTGCCCTGACTTAATATTAACTGTTTTACGGCGGCCTAGGTGTGGCCTAGGTATAATATTAACTCTGTAAGTGTTGCCCTGAATTAATATTAACTGTTTTACGGTGGCCTAGGTGTTACATCGTACAAGACACATGATAAACTGATGTTGGCATTTACTCTAGGACTGAATAAATGTTTCTTGAATAAACAATAAACAGAAGTAAAATCATCCTTGAACCCAGGAAATGAGCATAACTTAATTTTAAAAGAAAATAATAGGAAATGTCATCGAACCAATGCAAGAAATAAGTTCTCTAGTCTTTCTGTAGAATATCTAATATTGTTCTATACCTTCATCATTATAAGGAATAGCATTAGATACTTTGAGTTAAACGATTCCCGCATGATTCTTTAAAGAGAATTGTGAATTGAAAGTACGAGTCAGAAAGATAATTTCGCAAATTAAAAAACGATTTACATTACAATTAAGATATATTGGATGTGTTTTAAGGGCAGAGGGGATCGAAGTCACAGAAGGCCAGTATCAAATATGTAACAAGATTCAAGTAGAATTGATCGATTACTAGAGCTAGTATGTTGACGGCATCAGTTCATATAAGAGAAAGACATCATTGCCATATTTCGAACCCAAGCTATGAAGCTCTTTGATCATTATCCTGCAAGTCAATCTTTTCAACTGTAAAACTTCAATGATTTAGCATCTCTTATTTAACGGAAAATTTATGAATCTCAAATACTGCCCATCACGCACCTGTTTGTTTTAGAAGGAATCCACCAGTTAAAAGAAGAACAAAACTTTTTGCACTTCAAACACAATGGATATTACTTGTGTATCTGTAGTTTTTTTTTGTTCCTTAAAGTTCCCTTATATATGGGTACCCAACATGAGTTAAGAAATAAAAGATGATGTATGACTTCAAATAATTAAAATTTTTGTCTGGTAGTTGTTAATATATATTTTTTTTCAAGCATATCTTTTTATCAAAACTTTCAAGAAACAACGAAATCATTGGAATCATTTCAACATATTTTGATACAAATAACTACGTTAAAATATAACCTTATTTCTGCGGATGAAATTACTTTTGAATTATAAATGAAACCGATATTTTATTTATTCAGTTTTATAATTTAAATGACAAGCTGTTGTATTAAAATGTCAATTTCGATAATTTAGAGATATATTTTTAAAAGATTTATGTTTTCTTTTTTAAAGTTGAGGTTCAACAGTAGTTTATTGTGTAACATAGTACACGCTTAGGATATTTTATGGTGTGCTTTACATGAATGGACTGAAACTACGGGTTGAAATCTGTCATTCAAATTAGATCTTAGTCCATTATTTGTGCCCTCTAATGATTTTGGTTGTAACAAATGTTTTTCTTCCCTTTCTGATTACTCCGGTGAGAGTAATTCCTCAAAACACGTGGGATTGAATACAGTACCCACCGTTTATATGATTTACCTCTATCTTTATAATTATGTCGCTACTCTAACATTGCATCACAGGGCAAATGAATACAAAACACTTACAAGTACTTATAGAAATAGTAGAATATTTCTACATGATTGATTAACAACTCCACTGTGCCATTGAACACTTAAATGTTTTATCATTTTGATTAATGTAAGGTAATGGATTCTCTTAAAAACTTCACTAATACAGTATACATTATTATATTTTCATTTTCCAAAAGTACTTTTTATAAAGGATGTGTTTTTTGACCACGACTATAAATTCAATTAAGGACTACTTAAATGTTTTGTTTCAATTCAAATGATATTTTCCTATTTTGTATCTTTTGCCCCTTGGCACAGTGGGTTGTGATTTAGTACCGATAAAGGTATTCAATCCCTACTATATGTATATAAACTCATCATAGGATTTAACTGGTGTATTTGCGCCAGATGCTACAAAGGATTCATTAAGGGCGCTCGATTATAAAAAAAATATTAAAAAGGCCAAATAAAGTACGAAGTTGAAAAGCAGTGAGGACCAAAAATTCCTTAAGGTTTGGCCAAATAAAGCCAAAGTAATCCCTGAGTTAAAAAAGTCTTAAGTATTTCAAAATTCAAAGTTTTGTAAAAGTTAACTTATAATTATGACCATATCAATGACAATTCATGTCAACACTGACTACTTGGCTGATGATACCCTCGGGGAATAAAACTCAACCAACAGTGGTATCGACCTAAAGTATATTCCTGTCAGGAATTGTTTTTGTGATTAATGATATTTTCCTAACCCCGCATTGAAGGAAGTTGAATATAGTGAACGAGCAACCCATTTCTTTGTTGTGTATTATTTACTGCCCCTCAACTGTTTACCGCCTTCTTTGACATTTCATTTTTTTTTTATCTGAATTTATTTTGGTGTCCTGCAAATCACAACCTTGACATATTGTATGAAAAGGATTGACGTTTTTGTTAGATTATTATTTTTTTTTTTTAAATGTTAATACTAAAAATCACGTAACATAATACAATTTTGTTATTTATTGAGTTAGTTTTGTTTTTGCTAATCTTTCCCATGTAATCTATTGTAACATGTAATTATAATACTTGTCAACGAAAAACTATTATGATGCCAATAAAGCAAGCATGATCGTAATAAATTCCTTGTAACTAAACTTTCTTAATAGGAGCATTTTTTTTCAGAAAAAAACACATCATTACTAGTGTTATAAAAGAGGAACGAAAGATACGAAAGGGACAGTCAAACTCATAAATCTAAAATAAACTGACAACGCCATGGCTAAAAATGATAGAAAAATACCAAACAAACAATAGTACACAGGACACAACATAGAAAAACTAAAGAATAAATAACACGAACCCCACCAAAAACTAGGGGTGATCTCAGGTGCTCCGGAAGGGTAAGCAGATCTTGATCCACATGTGGCACTCGTTGTGTTGCCTATGTGATAACAAATTCGGTAAATAGTCTAATTCGATAGGTCATTTTCATGAAAGGGAAGGGGATTGTAGTTACGACGTAAGGAACATATCCGATATCATTTGTGAAACGGTTATTCCACAAGGGTCAACCAACTCGTGATGGCGTCCTTAAAATTTACGAAGGGATGATTTCAACTGCACTATTTTGAACTCTTGGTTTAATAGCTTTCTTGTGAGCAGCAACACTCTATCAAGAAAATCCTGATAGGAAATGTAAGCACGGGAATATCGTATCAATTTGGAGATATATACCCCGTATGCAGGCGCTTTTGGGAAGTTGCTACTTAGAAATGGAAAGTTCACAATAGGAAAGCTGAAATCATCTCTTTTGTCGTAAAGTTTTGTTTTCAACCGACCTTCATTGTCAATTTCTAGATGTAAGTTAAGATATACTGAACCAACATTTTATTTTAAAAATATTTTTTGTTCTTTCTGGAAAAAATTTATTTAAACATCATTGATATTTATCCTTAGCTTTACCTGTAATTTGAAACAGTCGTATTTTTTCCCCTGCTGATTTAGTTCGCGGCTTTTCAGCTTTGAACGTGTAATTGATGTTATACTTTGTGTACCTGTACTTCTTTGAGACACTTCGTCTGATATCAGAGAGTATAACACACTACAGAGTTTTGTATGTACATTTGAATTACTTTGAGCTAGTCTTCAGTATTTTCTGGCATCACTATTCATCTTATAGTATTAACTATTTAGTTTAGATCGTGTATATGTTGTTAATGACACTGATATATGAATAAAACAATTTCGAAGTTCTTAGTCGTTTCATAGAAATCTTTATTTATGAATGTATATACATTTAGATACACAGATACTATTGGCTTGAATGTTACCAGTTGAGGAATCCAGTTTTGAATAAATGTAAATACTTTCCTGTTCTTCCAATTATGTTATTGGACATAAAAGTGCCATAGTCCTCAGGTAAAGTATTATCATCAGACAGATACAAACACTCAAGGCACATAAATGCATTACACTGCAAAGACATGCCGTCATACGTGGGATCATTATGCAACATTTTTGTTATTAGAATAGTGCATAGAACATTAACCATCAGTAGTTGTAATCGTTATTGACGTGGTGGCGTTTGGCTTACACAAGTTTGTTTTTGTCGAGCCTTCGACTTTAGTCGAAAAAGCGAAACTAAGCGATCCTACATTCGGTCGTCGTCGGTGGCGTCGTCGTCGTCGGCGTCGTCCACAAATATTCACTCTCTGGTTAAAGTTTTTGAAATTTTAATAACTTTCTTAAACTATACTAGATTTCTACCAAACTTGGACAGAAGCTTCTTTACGATCAGAAGATAGTATCCAGAAGTAAATTTTGTAAAACTAAAATTCCATTTTTTCCGAATTTTACTTCTAAATGGACTTAGTTCTTCTACGGGGAAACAACACATTCACTCTCTGGTTAAAGTTTTTAGAATTTTAATAACTTTCTTAAACTATCCTGGGTTTGTACCAAACTTTGACAGAAGCTAAATAATGATCATAAAATAGTATTAAGAAGTAAAGTTTGTAAAAAAATAAATCCCTTTTTTCCGTATTTTACTTTTAAATGGTCTTAGATTTTCTTCCAGTTAAACATACATACATGTACAGTCTGCAGTTGTTTTTAAAACATCTATTAGATTCATTAACTATCCTGGATTTTGGACAGAAGCTTCTTACAATCAGAAGATTGTATCAAAAGGAATATTTTTTGAGTTTTTTCCTCATTTTTGTTGAGCCTGCGATTTACAGCAAAAGTAGGCGAGACACTGGGTTCCGCGGAACCCTTACAAATTTTATAAGATATGTAACTTTTATGATATCACCATCGCCGAATTTCAATTAATACCGGTATTGATATGGCAGTTGTAATTAATTGGTCCCTTTCTATGTATGTTGGTATTTGTTTGTATAGCAGTTCATTGTTTCTGTTGTTCCGGTTGTTCCTCTTACAGCTATGTGACTCCCAAAGTTTTTGTTTGTCACTCGCATTTGGTTCAGTTAAATCGATTTATGATTATTAAACAGCGGTATACTACTATTGGCTTTATTGGTACGCGTTAGAAAATCGTTTATGTAGCATGGATTATAGGTGAATTTGAGAATAGTTTATATTTGATTTATCTAGTTGTTATCCATACGTTTGATGTGTTTGAGCTTTTGGTATTGCCATTTGATTAGGGACATTCCTTTTTGGATTTTTCCCGGAGTTCAGTATTTTTGTGATTTTACTTTTCATTGTATCTATGCATATTAAAGGACTTTATGTTTTCGTAGAACTAAAGTTCGCTTATTTATTTTGAAATTATGTAGACCTTGGCCTCATTTTTATGGATCATGATCTTGAAAGCATTAGACATGTTATTCAATCATAATAAGTTTAGTAGGCGAGACTTTTTAGCGTGTGCATTCTTTGTAAATACAATCATATATCTTTTAAATGGTTGTTTTGCGTGTAACTAGTTGAAGGGAATTGAATGTATTTATATTTTATTGCATGAAAGTGTTATAACTTTTCTTTTCAAAATGCTTAATTGTTAGTCTAAACATTTCAATGCAATATAGTTATCTTATGCTTAATGCTGTAGCGTACATTTTATTTTTTTTAGTTAATATATCTCTATTTAAATTACAAATCAATGCTCATGATCATGATCGAAATTGTTTTTTTTTAGTAATGAAACATCATTGAAAATTAGACAAGACCACTTCTTTTATGGATTTGATGGCATGTATCTTTTAATTGCATGTGGCAAATGAATAATTCAAAATGTACTGTTAGTATTTTTGTGCATGATTAATATTTTAGCCAGACAATGCTTAGTAATAGCATTTTAGGAACTTCAGGGATATTTCGAAATAACTGCGACATACGAAGGCATCATACGTACTGGTAATCTAATCAACATGGTCTTTTAATTAATGATTGATTACCATTCGTTATTGCTTAACCGATATATCTAGTTATTTTCTATTGTAAAGTACAAGTAGGAGCTAATAAAGTGCATCTTTGATTGTTGCCTTTTCAGAACTGAATTTAATGAGTAATTAAATATTTGTTCCTATTTTATTTTCGTATTACCTAATTTTAACAGAATTGATGAAGTATAACAGAAAACATCACATACAACTGTAAAAGTCTAGAGAGTACAGTACCTCATTGAGTGATAAACAGCTGCTTAAAAAAGTGATATTGTATTTATCGAAGATATAAAATAAACAACATGACTTCGCAGTTTTATTTGCTGAATAATATCTTCATTTTCTTTTCATTTTATTATCTTCGTTTAAAACCGGTTTATTATGTTTTCGAACCTCCATGTTTGCATTTGTCAGGCAAACAATAACTTCTGAACCATGCCTTCCAAAAAATTGCTTCCATCGGGTTTCTTTAGGGCAAACAGACAGAGAAAAGTATGCATTCATGTCTCATATATTGTTATTTTGAATCAGATGCATGCTTATTTTTCCTACTTTTACGTTCGAAAGCATTAATTTCAGAGTTGCATAGGTAAAAAAACCATTCGTGCCATTTTTGGTTTGACAAAATGTCAAATGACTTGTTAATGTTACAAAAAGTGAAACATACACATGCGATTTTATTTCTTAATCAATTCCAGTTCATATAGCATTCTGCAAAAGAAACTGTTGCAAAGTATTAAAGACAAATATTCAAATCTTAGATGTGTTCAATGGCTTCATTTTAAAGTATAAACTGACGGGGACTTTAAACAAAAGTCACTTGAATATTCAATTCTGAATTTTGCAACTAAATACCAACCCGAAAAGATGATCATGTTATTCATAACTACTCAAACACATTGCTCATAAAGGCATGAATACAGCGTTTTCAGCTGATAAGAAACACATACAATTTAAACGTTTTATATTATCCTTTCAATGAAGAAATCGAGACGAGCAAGCTATATCACGAATGCATAAATGAATGAAAAAACTCAATATTTAAGATTTATTATTTTGGTGGGTACACATTTTGTTAGTCTGTAATTACTTACCAACACCTCATTTACTCGTTGTTGGGTGGATAGTGGTCTCATTTTGTTATATTTCATGTTTGTGAATATTTTCAGCTTCCAGATTTTGATAAAGTATGCATGCAAACCTCTATAAAATTAATCGTTCGGTAAACATTTAATTTCGTGGTTCAACTGATGCGACAAAATCCACGAAAGTAGGTATTCGACGAATAATAATGTATTATCAGTACCTAATATCACCTCTATTCATCGATTCAATAGTTAAAATAAACAAACGACATGTTTCTTCAAGTTGGAAATATTTATATCAATGATTGTTTTATCAAACATTACAAGCGCTATTCTTAATCACGCGTTCATTTGTTGGCTGGTAATGCTGGTACATATGCTTGCCAACTGATGATTCTACACTTTATATACTTATATGTATACCGTTTATTTTGCGAAGAATTATGATAATTTAAGTCAAAACACTGTATTTTAGTTCTTGTGAACTTGAATACACTTTCGTTACTCGAAGAAAAAACGCATTAATCATAAGTGTGATAATATGATCTATATTGATAAAATTTAACAGATATGTTTCTGTAAATACTAATATCCACATTAAATTATTTCAAGTGTAAACGTTAATTTCAAATCTAGATCTTTTAAACATGAGAATGTGGTTGCTTTGAATGAAACATACATGTTTACTATAAATTGGATATCTTTGTGTTTCATGGGCTTGCTTTTCAATACTCTAGTGAAGAGAACGTACTATTTACTAATCAATTTTCATAGCAATTAATTGCATCTGTCAATGTTTTGTTGTTGTAAATATATGTTATAGTAGCAGATAGATCGCAGAAATAATAACACCAAAGTGTAAAAACCATTAAAAGTATATTGTTTTCAGTTTAAACTAATTTGATAATATAAAGTGTGTTCATAAACAAACATTGTAGAGCGCACCTTATTGAAAAATACGTTGTTTCCCTAGCAAACTTAAGTAATCAATTTTTATGACGTTTCGTATGCAGGGACACACGTATCGTATACGTCAAGATAAAAAGTCCGACTTATTCCGTCATCAAGAATGTTTATAATGTGATGTTTGCATGATAACAGTTTTTGGATTTTTTGAAACAAGGTTCAACCCACCATTTTTTCTTAAAATGTCCTGTACCAAGTCAGGAAAACGTCTATTGTTATTTTATAGTTCTTTGTTGTGTGTGTTTTTTGAAAAAAACTAAGGATTTTCTTACCCCAGGAGTAGATTACCTTAGCCGTATTTGGCACAACTTTTTGGAATTTTGGGTCCTCAATGCTCTTCAACTTTGTATTTATTTGGCTTTTCTTAACTATTTTGATCTGAGCGTCACTGATGAGTCGTATGTAGACGAAACGCGCGTCTGGCGTATAAAATTATAATCCTGGTACTTTTGATAACTATTATTTAGTGAATATTCATATTTGATTTATGAATTCCGAACAGCTGTATACTACTGATGCCTTTATTTGCCTTCTGCTTAGTTTGCGTTTTTACCTTTTATACAATTCATTAATAAATAACTAAAATTTAATTGACAGGTATGCCACTGATGGTTATAATGTGATTCTTCTTTATGGCCCCCCGTATCATTAAGTTTTACCCTTCTTCATCTTTTCGTCCCTTATTTGGTTTCCGTGCTCTATCTTTAGATTGTGGCAACTGGTATGATAAACAAGGCTAATTAAAAAAACACAAATATTATGTTATAAAGCTTACACACAATGTTAACTACAAGAAAACTTGGATCAAATACAAATTCGAGTAGTGTCACTTCTACCTTTCTTGAGTTATGTTCCTTTGGAACTTTATATACAAGCGGTGGCATCATCTGTGTCTCATGGAAATAATCACTTTTAGTTTTGATAAGATATTGTTTGAAATAGTGTATTTTAATTTATACAGAGATATACATAAAGTTTATATGTAGCAACAGCACCGTTTATTGATACTGTTTTTGGCGAATTTTAATTAAACTTTAATTTAAACCAACACCGCTTATCATTATCAATAAACATCAAAGACTACAAAGTCATAATGACGATAATAATAAAAAATAATAACGTATTCTATGAATCATACAAATGTTAATTGTCACATGTGGAGCATGATCTGCTAACCCTACCGGAGCACCTGAGATCAACCTTAATTTTTGGTGGGGTCCGTGTTGTTTATTTTTAGTCTTTAGTTTTCTATGTTGTGTCATGTGTACTATTTGTCTGTTTGTCTTTTTCATTTTTAGGCATGGCGTTGTCAGTTTATTTTCGATTTATGAGTTTGACTGTCCCGCTGGTATCTTTCGCCCCTTTTTTATGTTGACACAATGTTCTTTGAAGAATATTCACCACTTTATTAAATCACGCATGCATCATTTATTAACCTCTGCTTAGCTGCAAATCATTCTGAAATTGTTCTATGTTTACTTTTATCTCGTACAAATCGTTTTTGATACCCTTTTTTGACAAGAGTGATGGAAGGTTTGAAATGAGATCAATAAAGGTTAACGTTCACACATATTCCAGATAAATTGTGTATTTGTGAGTCCACAGTTAAACCACTTGAGATGGGTAGTGTGACACCTGCTTTCCACTAACATATGATATTGGCTCTAGAAAATATATTAACTTAAATGTAAATGCAGATTTTAATGCTGAGTACATAAGAAGACATACACTTTTGTTTACTTTATTTGATCCAGAAAAAAGGTGCCTGAATGAATATGCATTCCTTTTGTAAAGAAAAATATTACAATCAAGACATTATAATTAAGGATTTTATAATTTCCGATTTTAATCTATAAGATTTTGAAAATTATGGTAACAGCATGATTGTTTTTGCATTGATATTTATTTTGAAGAATTATCATTGAATCTAGGTCTTATTTGCACGCTTTTCCTATGCTCTACTTTTTTTGGTACCACATCTTAAAAATAACACTATAACTTTTTAAAAACACATGTACATATGTGAGATTAATTATTTTGTTTTCTCTTCATGGACCTTTATTCAACATTTTTACTTCCCTATATCATGACACACTTTACCATGATGTTTACACGCCTTTCAACTAGGCAAAAATACGAGTGGTTTAGCTACAAAATAGAAAATAATGTGTATCGATTTTGAATATTCCTTTTTACCTTAAAAGCTGCAATTATTTTATTTGAAAATTACATTCAAAATCACTTGGATAGAAATGTTTCTAGAGTTACATTCGACATTAAATAGTCATATATCCCAAGTAATATCACTATTTGATGTTTACCAAAGTAACCATTGAATGCAATATGACTCTGTAATGAAATCCCAGTGGAAAGAGTCCGATTTATCATGATGTCAATTCTACATGGGCAGAAACGGGTTAAAAATACTCAGATTGATATGACAGTTTCGTTTTAATAATCCTAATTACAGCAAATTGAATTTTTAATCTTGTAGTAATATTAGGTGTTGGGTAATATAGCTATTTTTATAATGAAGAATGCATGTTTTAACTCTATGATGATGTTTAACGAAGATTGACTCGTTTCACCAGGGAAAATATGAGTGGTTTAGACAAAAAATAGAACATGTTGTTTGCAAATCAGAGTGAGGAATATCAACATAGAACGTCAACGATGATTTCCCAGGCATGCTACAAGTATCTATTTTTTTTTTTACATCATAAGATATATGAATACTGTGAAAATTACATAACTAAAAATAGCCACTATAATAAAGATACAACATGCTCCACAAGCAGCGAAGCTTCTACGTTAAGATAATAAGACAACATTCATAATTAACCATAAGTCATACACAAGATTTGACTCTTGCTTTTTATTATTTTGTGTCGAGCAATCATAAAACGTTTACCTATTTAAACGTAAAGAAAAAAAGAGGGAAAATGAAGGTTGTCGACATAGTAAAATAACCTGTTTGCCGTGAACATCATAAAGCTAAACATTTTAGAAATTCGATAAAATTCAATAGTTTATTTTGGTAATTCCTGCTAATTTTTCACTACAACCTTACTTATTTTTCTTTTTTAATAATCAGTTCATCTATATTAATTGATTTATACAAGTTATTTCATTTATCTTATTAAAGTAATGTTTGCAGATCACTGGATTTACGCCGATGTAAATACTGAATTTAAAGCTTGTTCCTTCTCCATCAACATTATTTTTCCATTTTAAATTATATTTTCCAACACAAGCGGATCAAAATAGTATTCAATTTACATCTTTGATAAGTGAAACGTTTATCGTTGTCTTTTTTTTTTGGAGTCAATATCGATGATACTTTTTTTTATTCCTTTTGTTGCAAGATCATAAACAATTTATAAAGCGGAAAATAATGAATTGTAAAAAATAATAAAATTTATTTAATGTGCGATATTCCTTCGAAGGGAATGATATTCAAATTGGTTTCACAGCAGATCGTGAGATTTTTTTCGAAAAAAATAATAAAATAATAAAATGAAATAAATTGTTTTTATCTTTATTGCGTTTCAGAGATTAATTAAAGAAACATTACAATTGCTTGTTTACTTTGTCGTTATGTTCATTTGATTAAAAAAGAGTTTATGAATATACTTTAAAACATGTGATATTTATGATTATATTGTATGATATATGATAGTACCAGAAAGAACCATATCTTATTGAAAGGTTGATAATTGAAATTGAAATACTACCCTTATTGAAGATAAGTATCACATCTTGAAAACGTTTTGACGTCAACAATATTCTTACGTCAGTGATCTTTCCTTTATATATATAATGTCACTGCGTGTGAAAAGTCCAGATGTTTAATTAAATTATTTCCTTTTCAGTATATTCTGAACTGGGTCAAGAAACAATTTATCAGATGTCATTTTGGGGTCAGAAAATGTTGAAACTCCTACAGCTTCTAATCACGCATTTAAGAGCTTTTTAAGAAAGGAGAATAACCTATCGACTATCAATGACAATTCATTTTCTTCTTTTCACGTTCTAAACTGAAAATTAAAATGTTTGGTTTTTCTCTTCCGCGACGGGCTCCTGGAGAAACATAAAAATCCCTTAACACATTAATTGTCAACGTCCATTTAAGATAAAATTTTCAACCTATGGGTTTTAGTTCGTTTCTGTGTGTGTTATATTTTAACTTTGTGTGTTTTATTTGTATCATTTGTTTCCTCTTATATTTGAGTGTGAATTCACATTACTATAAGACGTGTCACGGTACTTTTCTTTCCCAAATTCATGTATTTAATTTTGATGTTATATTTGTTATTCTCATCGGATTTTGTTTAATGCTTAGTTCGTTTCTATGTGTGTTACATTTTAATGTTGTTTCATTGTTCTCCTCTTATATTTAATGCGTTCCCCTCAGTAACCTTTATCGATTTATGAGTTTCGAACAGCGGTTTACTACTGTTGTCTTAATTTTTCGTACTATTCCCTTGACCTTGAGTTAATGTGATTTGATTTTTCTTTTTTGGGAGCATTTTGATTATTGAAGATTGTAAATAGAAAACGAAATACCAAGTTATAAATGACCAATGCAAATGCAAAAAGAAAAAGTCCATAGACACTGACAAAATCAGACGTCGAGTGGAAAACTATCGTTATATCACGCATTTCCCGAAAAAAAATAATGGTAGTTAGTTATCAAAGGTACCAGGATTATAATTAAGTGCGCCAGACGCGCGTTTCGTCTACATAAGATTCATCAGTGACGCTCATATCAAAATAGTTATAAACCAAACAAATGCAAAGTTGAAGAGCAATGAGGATCAAAAATTCTAAAAAGTTGTGCCAAATACGGCTAATGTAATCTATGCCTGGGTTAAGAAAATCCTTAGTTTTTCGAAAAATTCAAAGTTTTGTAAACAGGAAATTTATAAAAATGACCACATAATTGTATTCATGTCAACACCGCAGTGCTGACTGCTGGTTTCAGAACTAGATTAACATCCAACTAGTATGGCAGTTGTTTATAGTTCCGTTGTATTGACAAAATTGGGTAAGTAACTCATTATACTTAAAGAAAAAAGGTTCATGTTGATGAATCCAGCATGCAAGACTGTACAATCATACATCACAGGTGGTCGTGTGGTCCAACGATTTGGTGTCACGATATCGCAGTAGCATGGGTTCGAATCCCGGCGAGGGAAGAACAAAAAAAAATTGCGAAAGCAAATTTACAGATCTAACATTGTTGGGTTGATGTTTAAACGAGTTGAGTATACATAATGTACACAGCCATGTATCACCTGACCATCATTGATGGCGATACGATGGATAAATCTGTTGTAGATCTGTCACTGACTCAGACGTACTTATAAATACAATCATATATCACATACACAACACATAACAACTGACCAAATAATTTAAACAAACAAAAAATCCAACAAAGATGCCAACAAAAAAGTTGTAGTTGAATGGTTGAAAAGACGTTTAAGTTATAAGAGGGCTGTGTTGTCAATCGTAAATTGTTTTCACTATTTTTTCTCTCTGAAATGTTTATTTTCATATTTGTAAGATCTGTTTTCTAGTTGGGCAAGATTTTTTGTTTCGAAAGAGACAGTAATATGCCAATGTTTGAATAGAAACTTGTGTGCATGATATAAGATCTATCTGCGTCACTAAGGTAAAGCATACCTCCATAAGAAGTTTAAATGTCCCTATAAACATTATTGCTACAATATAATATAGCAAAAAGTACTTTCTGACATTTTATAAAACGGAAACACAATTTAAAAATTGATAAACGGCTGAATAATTTTATATAGAGCAGACTCATTTTTCTTTTCGATTGCGATATTTGACGGGCTGGTTGTTGTGTTATGCATGTTTGTCCTCGAGTCGGCTGTTTTTTCCTTAATTGCATTATTATATTAACACTTGAACTTCTTAGAGCGACAACGAGTTACGAAATTTCATTATAGCAGCTATTGAAAAGTGCGTAGTCTTCTCGTTTTACCTTGAAGATATACGTTTTGCTTGTTGAATTATTGAAAAAAGAACACAAAAACCATAAAACTGGTATATTTTCACTGGCAGTATTTGTCAATTATGAAGACAATTGATTCTAATGAAAAAATTAGGATATTGACTTCTTACCGCCTCGATATACTTAAGTATTATTTGCGTGTTTGTAAAATTTTATTTCTTGAAAAAATATAAATAACCACTAAGTCTGGCGCCAAAGACACGTATATATGTTTTGAAGTATATGATATTTTATCCAACTCTGACAGAGACTGGTTTTAGTTGGTTCTTTCAATTTAACGGCGTTTTTTTAAATTGTTTAAATAAACACCTTTAAAAAAAGAAGACATGGCATGAGGGGAATCAGTGTTCAATAGTTACAGACAACAGTTTGGCCTCCAATAAAAACGAGAAAAATGATGATATTAGTTCTGTTTTCTGTTCAATTTAGTACCCAACCTCAAATGTGTATAATAATTATCACGATGATGGTCATTATAACGAGGATATCGACTGCGGTTCTTTGGGGATACTTTGATGAAAGTCTTTTCTTACCACTCAAGCCATTTGGAAAATGTATCATTAGACATGCATGAAGAAATCGTAAACTGTTTTGTGTTTTTTTATATTTTGTAGAAGTTTAGAAAGAATTGATAATGAAACCAGTGAAGGTGGAATTGATCGAATCGTCGTTTGATTCACATTTTTAGCGAGAATAGTATCAAGGAAAAAAATAATACTTCTCATAATATATCTTTACAACTATACATGACAATACACTTTGTGTTTTACGAATAATTGATAATACATATTTGATTGAGCGCATATTGTCTTACAAAACGATGCACCAAGTTTTCTAACAAATAATCTCGACAGTACGTTTTATACGCCCGTTTATGGTACATATTATGGTATACCGTTGTCCATCCGTCCGTCGTTAACATGTAGGACATTAGCTCAAACTCGCTTTCATCAATTTGCATAAAACGTTAGGGAATAGTTTATATCTTTTGACGCGAATCCCTTTCGTTTTTTACATATTTACTAAGTTTTGCACAACAGCATAGTGTATTGCACAATATCAAGAAATATTTAATTGAATATAAATTCAATTCATATAACCAAGTTCAAGTTCTTTGACTACATTTTCTTAGTAACATATGCTATGTCAAATATTTACTGACAGTCCAAATTCAGACCTGTATTTAGCTTGCATATTGTTTCCAATTTTGTCCCAACTGATCAAGGTTGGAGCTCTGCGGGCGTATCCAGCTGTGCTCAGCGAAGCAGTTTATTGTTGTCTACTTTCCTTATTTTTCTTGACTGAGTTGGTTGTAAATTACCACGTTTGGTGTGTTTAGTGTAGATTACTTAACTAATATTCTTAGACATTCATGTAACACAATTCCCCTATTACTCTATGAGTGTCCTTTATTTCCTCCATAATAAGAGTAATAGTGAATTAATATATTGTTTAATATATTGTTTTATTTCGCTTATTTTTTTATTCTTTAAAACAATTGCTTCTAAATCGAAGCAGTTAATTAATTGCACTATTGGAATACTACTAATTTAAAAAAGATAGTTGTTTTTATTTGTTTTGTGTCGTGCTTTTTAAAAATGTTCATTAACGAAAAATCTAAATCAATAATGAATCTCCTACGCTGTCTCAAGTATGTGTGTTTATCCCGATGTCAGTTTTATATTACCAGAAACGACCGAAGAACACTCAGATTGAAGGACTAGTCTCAACATAAACTGATTTCCACAACAAAATTAGTTAGTTATAGTTACTATTGAATAATTAAGGAGCTGTATAAACGAAGTATGACTGTTTTAAATGTATTATTAAATTTTCAAAAAGAATAATTCCAATTACTATGCACAAGCAAACATTAAATGTGCTTCATTTTCAGTAAGAACACTTCTGAAAAGATAAAAAGCTACATATATTTTTAGTAAGAGGTAAACAGGAAATTAAGAAATCTAAGAATAAATTTCAGCATTTTAGACAACAAGTATTGCTTAATTTGACATTTGTAAATCTGTCAGGAGCAAAGTATATCTCAGAAAGTGTTTTTATATTACAAAAATACAGAAATGATTTTTTCCTTGCTTTGTATATAGTCTAATGAAAATAATACATTGCTTAAATAAATATGTGGTAACGAAGGGCAATCGAATTAGTTCAGTTTGTGTTGAAGGCCAATGCATAGAAGAAAGTGTATAATTTAGTTTAGGAACTGCGTCTGTATTACTGTCATTAACTATAAGTGTTTTTCTTTGCTTACGCTTCTGGCGGTTCTATCTTTTATTTTATTGTAAACCAATGAGAGCATTCCTCCTTTACAACTAAATGATGCAAGCGTTTGACATAGAAACCATTTATTTTTCATTAGTGATCTGAATGTAAATGATATGTTTTTAAGTTAAAGCAGCCAATTACTTTTATCTCCAGACCAAGCCAATATTGTAATGAGGGACAATTTTCTCGGATCAGGTCAAAATATTAAAAGCATTCTAAGTTAACAGAAATTACTTTTTAATTACACTTAAATTACACCATACCGTTTTTCAATGTTCTAATTCGACAAACTACGTCAATTATTCAAATAGTAAATGCATTCAAACATTTAACGTTCTTGACTTATATATATATTTAATGATTTACAAATGCATATTGTACGATTTTAAATAAATGATTTTAAATGATTACTAAGACTTGTATAGTTAAATATCCACTCACAAAGTGGATGGCATATAACATTTTTAGTTAGTCGTTTATCCCAAATATTTAAATCAACTTATCCCAGATGTTAGGATTTATATGTTATACACAAGATGCGCGTTTCGACAGCAAAAGACTTGTCATTGATGCTCAAATATAAAAATTTAGAAGGCAAGTTAAAGAACGAAGTAACTTATGTTACATATCAATAAGCTTCTGCATACAGGCTTTGTGATTTTTATGTTTTGATTTGTAGACATGTATGTCTTCTGTTTGGTTTTTTAAAGTTTTTTTTAATGATGTTGTCAGTTGTTCCTCGACTTTTGAGTTTGGATATCCATATGGAACCTCTTCCTCATCTGCTGGTAGGATTTATCCCTATGGTATCACCTTCCTCATCTGCTGGTAGGATTTATCCCTATGGTATCATCTTCCTCATCTGCTGGTAGGATTTATTCCTATGGTATCATCTTCCTCATCTGCTTGTAGGATTTATCCCTATGGTATCATCTTCCTCATCTGCTGGTAGGATTTATCCATATGGTATCATCTTCCTCATCTACTTGTAGGATTTATCCCTATGGTATCATCTTCCTCATCTGCTGGTAGGATTTATCCCTATGGTACCATCTTCCTCATTTGCATGTAGTATTTGCAAGATTTGCATGTCACTTCTTGTTTCGCTGATGAAATGAACGTTGTATAATCGTAGAACACTCGTAAGAACATCGTAAAATGGTGCTATCTTAAATAATTATTAAAAATATTGCCAAAAGAAAAATGAAATTGGAAAAAATTGGGGTTAGATTTCTTTTTTTGCAATAACCACATTTATGATACCATTGGTTTTTAACGATGTATGCAACAAAAAAAGTTACGGTAGGTGTTACTCTGAATTCTACTTCCAAAACACAACAAGAAAGTAAATCTCTTAATTCTACTTCTCATAACATTACAAGTAGATAGTCATCTTGAGAAATGCAAATTTACAATTAATTTTTTTAATTTTTTTATTTTAAGACCCTTCACACACAAACCACTTCTTTATCTCTCAAAATTTTTTCTGATCATGTAGAAATGATATCGTATCATCATTTTTGTAATTTCCTTATTCTTGGAAGATACAACACAAAGTTGTCAGCGATTAATTTCGAACAACGCATCTACATTTACTCAAATGTTTAATTTGTTTTCATTAAAAAAATAACGATTAAATCTTGTAAATGATAATGCTTAAATCAACTCTTTTGATTCTTTCTATACGAAAATAATATACCCTAATTTTAATTTGTGAGTGCTTTTGATATATGATAGCACTTTGACTACGTTCATGATAAGAGTAACATTATAAACATTATGTAGATGTGTTTATTAAGTGTCCATTATAAGACTTTGATGAAATGATATGCACGTTTAAAATGTAATCAAATTTAACACTGTATCTACGAATCGAGAAAGATTCTAATGGTTGCTTAATGTCCAGAATCAAATTGAATGCGTATATATGAGGAGACAATGATAATATAATATACATATTTACCCTCCTATGTACAAAACCTACCAGCCAAGCCGATTTGTATGACGTGTTAGTTCATAAAGTAACAAACGGTTGGAAGATAATTTGTATCTAAGGATTTAAAATAAAGAAAATATGACGATAGTAAGTTGAGACACTGAGAGTATCGGTCCATCAATTCCTAATGGTAATTGTAAAAACTTGTGTGATATCGATCTGAATCGGTCCTCCTCATTACACTATTGTGTAAGTAGAATATGATTGTTAACGAAGGGTAGTGTGAAGATGCAGGGGCATACCGTATGAAATTGTTACCGCCATACGAAGGTACAAAGTTCTTGAAAAGGGTCGTTGGAAAATTGAAAGTAGACGTTTGTGAAGATTCTAGTTTTCAGTCGTCCAACTGTATGAATATCGAGGAAATACCGTTAATTTGAGGTTCATGTAGTGAAAACACTCATTGACATGTTGATACTTGAGTGAACGTACATCATCAGTATGCCTGTAAGTGAAATTAAAAGAACATTTTGAAACTTCTTTTTATTTTTGAAAATAATCTGTATGAATTCTACTTCATATGCCTGCGCTAATAGATCGACCAGAAGTAACGCACAACTCATTCATGTTGCAATACAGACTGTCTGATGAAATATGAATCCATTAAACTCAACAAATATGTTGTCGATCTTAAAGACCAAAATGTTGATGACTGCATCTTTCTTGAACTGTTTTGAGTAGTGGAATGGAAAAAATAAAATATTTTTGTCGTGTTTCAATCTGTAAATAAGCATTTTAATAGTTATAATAATAATAAAAAGATTATAAAAAATAAGACAACAAAACCAAGACGCAATGAGTTTAGTTAGCCTAACAAAATGATTTGACGAGCATTTGTTATCTTTGTAATAAAAAAAACCCCAAACGATGTTACCACGAAAAACTAGTTATTCCTTCAGATTTCGTTGATTGGTACATGTGTATTCTGACAATTGATTATTATATGTGTGATGAAATTTTGCAAATGTTTTAACCTTTATATTATATTTGGTTCTCATTTGTTTAAGTATTGTTAGCTATGAAAAAATATTCTATCTGAGACATCAGTTCAGAAAATACTTGCACGTCGAACTAACAGATAAAATTACACTATGAGAGAAAAGATCAGTTGAAACAGAGTACCTAAAAAGAGAAACCAGGTATGCTATTAAATGCCTGACTTTTATTAGTCAGTCCATTTCATATATGAATATAAAGTAGCATATTTGTTTTTACTAGACATGCTTTACTTTATGCTTAGTCAATAGTTATCAAAGGTACCAGAATTATAATTTAGTACGCCAGACGCGCGTTTCGTCTACATACGACTCATCAGTGACGCTCATAACAAAATATTTATAAAGCCGAACAAGTACAAAATTAAAGAGCAAAAACGTATTATACCCTTATTACCTTAGAAATATGCTACAGAAGTGATATAATCTTTAGCCTAATATGATGTTGAGATTAAACAGAAATTAGAATATCTCGAGCTAAATTTCACCTGATGCTAGTTGTTAAATAAATACATGTCTTGCTGTAAAAAAATATAAAAGTTTTATTACAAACGCTTCATGATGGACTTTGTACTGCAGCTGAATATTTGAGTTTTTTTTTAGGAAGAATCTTCGAATAAGTTGAACAACTAAAATGCCTTGAAAATACTTTTTATTAATGACATAAGACAAAAGTAATCATATAGTTCTTACAACTTGTTTGGATCTCTAATAGATAACAATACAACAGTTTGTTTCCCACTATTTGAAGAACGATCACGTGTCATTGTGTTACGTTTTGGTTTTTTAAATGCACACACGAACTCATGGAGGGTTTTACGGAATGGAGCAATAATGACGTAGTAAAGAATAAAGTTGACCGAGAAGTTGATAGACTGTAGTGTATTCGTGACGTCAGAGACTACTCTGTATGTGTAATAATCTGTTGTATGTTCTTTCATGATGTAAAAGATAAATTTTGTAATTTCTGATGGAGCCACGAGTATAAAAAACAGTATGATGATCGTGATCAGGGTAATATTTATTCGTCTGTGCGCAGACAGACAGGAAGTGTCGTCACGACTATGTAGTAAGCGAAGTTGTTTGCTCAAATGCAATGCTTTGATTAACCGGATGTTGCAATACAACAGTACTATCAATGGAATGAAGTTTCCACATATAGCCCAAAGTATTTTGTAGACATAGACAAATTTGGTTTTAAAAAATAAAGTTCCATCTTCGATTGTTACCAGATCACCTATATTGACGCAGTAGTTTTCCGTTCGGTAACGCCATATGTATGGTATGTTGAATGCAAATGATATCAGATATGCAATCACAATAGCGGTTATTGTTGATTTTATTGTAATGAATTGTCTTGAGCGAAACGGATGACATATTGCTAGGTAACGCATAAATGCAGTTAGTACCGTCATCATTGTACTACTCATTATAAATGTACTTATTACAGTGATACTATACATCCTGTAGTAAAGCATGAACTCTGACTTCTGATACAGATGTCGTTGTAAGAGAAACGCATTGGGGAAAGTTGTAAGACAAAACATCATATCGGATATTGCCAAAGCCACCAGGCATATAGTTGTGCAGTATTCAACGTCATCTAAGGTCTTGTTACTTTTCTTTTTTGTAAATACAATAACGTTTAGAATATTACCAACAAATCCAAAGGCACAAACCATTGGTACGATTACTCCATATAACAGATGCTGCATCCTTGCTATTTTCATGGCCAGTTCTATAAAAGTGGAATTGTCAGTTGATGCATTCATTGATGAAATCACAGTGCAGTTCTGAACGTGTTCCATGATTAAGGAATTTCCTTGGAATGTTAATTAAATGTAATATTTTAGATGAGGAAAGCCAGGATAACCTCTGAAATGTTCGGAGATAAATCAAACTAACTTGTCTCTTTTGTGACTATATGCTTTGTTTACGATTGCAATACAGTTCGAGAAATTTTGTAACATCTAGAAGTCAATCATGTTAGTTCCACTTGATTTATTTAAAAAAAAGTCTTTGAATATTTGAACTGGGGTATGAGTAATTGATACTGACGTTTATTTTACAAGCGTCGATTTTTGACTGATACGTCTATATCCTAGATCAAACTAGAGAACATTGTAATTTTCTTCCCTAAAAAACACATATCAATTGGATATTGACATAAATTCCATTTATCAAGGTGTCATCTATAAAAAGAACTTCGGAGGTAAGGTCGAAATTTATGAAAAGTCATAGACGGTTAAATGTAGACCGTGAATTTTAAATACTTCGTGTTTTCTATTTTTCTAGCGTTTACTTGTTAACGTATTCATGATATAACACACAAGCCAAGCACACAACAACTCTAGAACCCAGCATGTATCTTTTGAACTCGTATCAATCCATGAATCTCTTTTGACTTTATACTACAAATGCTCCAGCTTGTTACAATTTACCTGAAAAAGAAAAAAATGTTGATTGCACACTTTTTCCAGAACCTGTTTCACAATACCTTTTTTTTTTAATCTTAAATTAAAGAATATACTAACGAAAAGCTGTTGTAAGATGATCAATGAAACTTTATTTCACCATTAATTCCAATAGAACTTTAACATCTGGATGTCACCGAAAGGCAGTGAAAAATGACTACACTATCAATGGCCTTTTTTTTAGTGTATTCTCTCCGTTAGAAGCAAAATTTGCTTTCCCTCCCGGAGACCTGAAAGTCTTCTGGTTTTTATGGGTTTCGTCTTACTCATTCTTCAGTTTTACTTTATGTTGTTTTAACGACGTATTAGTAATAATTTTACTTTGGTATCTTTCGCCTCGCTTTCATATTTCTCCTGAAACCATTACATATTGTAGTTTAATCCTTACAGTTTTTTTGAAATACCCATTTAATTTTACAGTTAAGCAGAAATGCTGTTTCATAGAAATTGAAAGTACATAATAGAAAGTTTGCTGAAAAATAATCGGAAATCATTTGTTTCTTTTCAAGTTGTGTTTTCAATCAATCATAATTATTTATTTCTATGTCGTGAAGAGAAGCGAAATTCACTAAATAGACATCCAAACACATAAGTCCAAAATCAAACTGGCAATTTCATGTCAAAAACGACAAAAAGACAACCAAAAGTCTCCAAAACTGATTATGTTCAAATGGAATTTATATTTTCAAACATTCCGATATTAAAATTTAAAAGTCGTAACTACTAAATAAAGTTTATGATGCTTCTATAATTGGATAGAGCTTTCAAACGTATAGCTTTCTTTTTTTTGTTTTTAGTCTTTTTAACCGGATTTTTGTGACAAAAATGTCGGTTATTGATTTGCGGGTGTACGGCGGGCGGCAGTAATGGTTCTTGAAAGTTTGAAAAATGGTGTTTCCAGTTGTTTCGGTGGATTTACGCACGAACTGTTCAATCAAAGCTTCCCAAATTTTAATATGTTGTAACTGATGACAAAATGGAGGTCAAGGTCAATAATGACAATTTTGACTTTTATCGTTCAGGAGTTATGGTTCTTGAAAGATTGAAAAATGGCGTTTCCAGTCGTTTCGGTGGATTTACGCACGAACTGTTCAACCAAAGCTTTTCAAATATTAATATGTTGTTACTGGTGACAAAATGGAGGTTAATCTCAATAATGACGATTTTGACTTATACCTTCCAGGAGTTATGGTTGATACTGAGGACAAAATGGAGGTCAAATTTGATATTGACAATTTTCACTTTCACCGTTCAGCAGTTGTGGTTCTTGAAAGATGGAAAAATGGTGTTTCCATTCAGATTGTTGCATTTACTCATGAACCATTCAACCTAAGCTCTTTTAATTTTAATATGTTGATACTGATGACAAAATGGAGGTCAAATTTGATATTGAAAATTTTCACTTTCACCGTTCAGCAGTTGTGGTTCTTGTGATATTGTCAGGACACAAATAAATGTTAATAAATCCGGTTTGCTGTCGTTGTGACAGCCTCTTGTTTTAATGTATGTTTGTGTTTTGTAGCACTTCAGTGTTCATGTTATTCCGTTGTTTTCCTCTTAGTGTTCATGTGTCTCTTTCGGTATTTGGTTCGTATCCCGGATTTGTTTTCGCTGAATTGATTGATGGCTATTTAACAACGGTATACTTCTGCTGCCTTTATTTCGGCAACCATTTCTATCATTTAATGAAGAATAAAACGGGAAGTACATAAATATTTGGTAAATTACACCTTTTAAATTTGTTTTATTACAAAATATGAAATTTTCATAAATTCTTTAGTTTGGATGTAGGTCGATTCTCATGCGATTCCACTCTGGTTTCAAAATAAGAAATTGTAAATCAATCAAAAAAAGATTTATGTTTCAATACATTTCTTAAATATTTAGCACCCCTACAGGGATGTAACTTGATGGCTTTTGTTACCATATGATCTTAAACTAGGATCAAACCGGTTTATACTATGTGGGTTATTGAAGTTATACTTTAAGTAACAATCCCATTCTTTTGAAATACAAGTAGAATAGTGCATATAATGAAAAATACGCTAAGGGTCTTCAAAATCTTTATTGATGGAAAATCGAGGTTAATAAAATGAAGAATCTCTAATATCAAATGCAAAAGAATTAATGAAGAATTAGAATTACAAAGTTAAGTTTTAATTTATACCTACTCATTTACAAACTTCTATGTTCACCACAAAATATTGCGTAATTCATTATGTTCAAAAATGATTTTTTCCTCTAAAAACGGAATCATTTACTGGATTAAGTGATTTTTATAAACAAAATCAACTTTGAAGGATTGAAACTGGTTAGAAAACTGTGACATTTTGTAGCTTCGCGTAATTGAATTCACTGAAAACGTGTCACGAAAAAAAGCAATCCTGCGAGACATATTTAACTATTACAGATGACAAGAATATTTAAATTGATGAATATAAATTGGAAACGATTATTTTTATATTAGCTACATGATCATGATAGAACTTCAAATAAGCATAACAAAACCGAAACTAAAGTAAAAAGTTAAATCACACTGAACTCCTTTAAAATTCAAAACAGAAAGTCCGTAAACAAATGGCAAAACAAAAAGCTCAAATACATTATGTTTTAACATAAAAAAGGCCGTTAGTTTTCTCGTTTGAATTGTTTTACATTGTCTTATCGGGGCCTTTTAAAGCTGACTATGCAATATGGGCTTTGCTCATTGTTGAAGGCCGTTGTTAATGTCTGTGATATTTTGGTCTTCTGTTGATAGTTGGCTCATTGGCAATCATACCATATATTCTTTTTTTGTTGTTGTAAAAAATGGTCAACAACTGTCACATCCCTGACCTGGTACAGGCGTTTCCGTATGTAGAAAATGATGAATAAGATCTGGTTTTAAAACTAGTTAAACCTCTCACATGCCAATTTGGACACCAAAACCAACCATCAGTCAAAACAGTTTGCAAATTCACGACTAAAAACGACATTAGAAACTAGTATCACCTTTTTAAAAAAAGTGGATGATACCAGCTGCAATTCAAAACTCAGGGGTCGAATAAAAGGAGGATGTTGGCTTACTGAGTAATTTGGAAAGTGGTTCCGTGCGCAAAATGATATCATAATGATACATTTGTTTGCTCATTATTACTTCGAATAAGCATCAAGGATTCATAATGCAATGGTGATAAAATTTATTTACGTTTCAATAACAATAACGCCAGTGTTTTCCCAAGTTTAATAGTTTTCCTGTACTTTATTTTGACAATATTTCATACAAACAATAATCATATTTAATCACTTCCATTTTGATTTAATTGGATTTTAAACCTCATTAGTGCTAATGTTTAGTATTTTACCGTCTTTCTAAGTTAATAACACTTGACATCTTGCGTTTTAGCAATACTGGTATCAAAAAGTAATCAGTATGAATACTGATTGTTTCAAAGTTCATATTTCCCCACGATTTTAATGGCCAACTATTATTAATAACATCACACATTTGGCGTATTGTTTTGGTCAGTTTAACAATACTCTTCGACTACCGTTTGATGCTTTGTGCAAAGTAAAAATATTTTTTTTTTTACAAATTAGCTTTGATATGCAACTTTTTGATCTGCAAAGCAATTTGATTTTATCTGTCAACACATTAGTTGCACTATTAAGCTATTAAATATTGTTTACCTCTTTAACAAAACAGGATAAAACACGTTAAAATAAAAGAAAAGCAGATTACTGCTTGCATTCACTATGTGAAAGGTTTTGTTAGTTATAGATATATATATTTCTGATCAGGTATTGTTTGAAATAAGATCGGGTCAGTTTCCGTTCACACTTTTGCACCAGGAGAGTTATTTTCAAATAGTTCCCCGAATCTTAACTTAGATATATAATAGAACAGAGGTACGATTTATATACAAAATAGAGTTTATCATTACATAAAAGATCTTACCATATTCACCAAAATGATCATAAAAAGCTTAGATATAAGTTCGGATTGACTTTTCTCAAATGTTTGGTGTTTAAACGTTAGTTTCAGGGGATATTGTAAACCGATTTTAACAATAGTTTTAAAGCATCAATAGGAAGACACATGCAGATATTAGATTTTTGTGTGAGTACAAATTGGATAAAAAAACATAGAATGGAAGAACAAAATATAACAATTATATCTTCAACAGCAATGTTTATGCGTTGATCATCTAGTTTGTTGAAATTAGAGGCAAAAGTAATGTTCAAATTATGTTATCTACATTCAAGATTCAGATCAACCGAACAATATATCTTTTTTTACCTTAATCGAGGCATCGGTATTAACAAATTCCATTATATAAAAACGAGAAACGTGAAACACTCATGAACCACAAATGCAGACAACAACCACTATTCATCAGATTCATTTGACAATATTTAACACGAGTTCTTGCAGAGGAAAACAAATCATTCTACAACAATTTGAGAGTTTCTGATTAATAGAAGCCAAGTTTTTGTTAACTCGAACAAAATTTGTAGTTTTGCTATTAAAGAAAATCGAGATCATAACTAAGTAAGAAATACATCACCGCGAAAAACAATACAGAGCAAATTTGATAAAAGGGACAATATCACAACAACAAAAATATTAAGGGATATTGAAATGTGAAATTTTTATTCATAGTAACAAAACAAATACCAACAAGATATAGGATCAAATATGCATAGTACTAGTACCTTTAATTGCACAATTTAAGTATAACATGTCTTTGATCATATTATTTGTGTTGTAATTCTTTAAAAAGATTACTCCCTTATAGATGTTTTTCCGCATTTTTTGTTAAACTTTACATCTCGGAAGCGGAAAACACCATAAAACGTGTTTGAAGAAGCTTTTAAAAAAAAATCGAATGTTAATATCTTTATCTTTTCAAAGAACTGTGACAGAAGAAATTCTAAACATTAAAAGAAATAAGTATTAAATGCAGTTATATTTGAAACGAGTATGCATCAAATCAAAATATCTATGAAGCTTAATTTTATAAAACAAAATGCATCATGAGTTAATGCTGGAAGTTTCATGAATGAGAAATCATTGATCTATCAAATCATACAAATAGCATTAAAAGAGAAGTTGAAATTGAGTAAACGCAGTCAATTTGGAAATGAGAAATGGACGAAATAAGATTATTTATCAGACAACCATACAATGGTATTTATCTCTCCCAATTGTGGTCATGAAGAACACATGCCAAAGTTAATTTACTATCCCATGACATATCTTATAACCTAATTTGTAGTGGCTTTTTGGCGTAAAACGTTCTCACTTTAGATTCATGGTGTTTTCCTTTATTTAATGACCCTTGTTAATCTTGGGTTTTAAGATGTATGGTGACAATTATTATTAATCATTCATTGTGCATTTCGATTTATTGTACAGTCTATTGAGCGATAGACAAGGAAAGGCTGAAATGTGTTTTTTGTCTCCTCAGAATCCACGTGGTTGCCTATATAAGCAGCTGTTTACAAACACTCTTTTTCTACACGAAGTTTTTGACGCAATTTTACCAAAAAATGAGATGAAAGACATATGATTTTCATTGGATTCGCTGAATGATATATGCACACAGTTTCAGAAAAGGTATTACTTCAAGCGATTGAAATTCTACTTTTAGCCAAATTTTGGGAAAATATGTGACATCTTCCCCCCCCCCCTTTTTTTTGCTATAATTTATAACAAATAAATGCAGATTGTTGCCATGGATACCCCAGAATGAAATTATATTAAACCATTTTATGTACTGGAAATAAAATCTATGGAAGATTCTGATTACATACATATGCCCATATATGACACAAACAGTAAGCTTGATATTGCAAGAAAGCAATGAAAAGGGAATGGTAAATTTCATAAGGGCAAATTTTAGTATTTTTCCTAACTGTTTATTGCTTCCTTATCGATTTATCTGAAACAAATCCGAGTTACAACACTAAAACAGAGTGAAGCACATCAAGAGAAAAAAAACAATGGTACAACAAACACTCAACTACTACAAAACAATTACACAAACGGACTATTTGATAACAGCTACCATCGTAGCCTTATGTGTATAGCGATATACTTCAGAAGACGGTCATCGTACATATTCATATTTCTTTGAAAATATTTCAGAAAACTGTGTAGTTTCTGTGTTACTATCTTACAGTGGTTAACATTATACTTATGCTGCTGTCATCCATATGGTGAAAGATATGTTCACCTTGAAACTGTGTATTTTAGTCCTGTTTTCAAAACTTATGTCACAAGTTAAAGAAAACAACACATAAACACTTTTTAAAATATTTTTTTAATGCATGTTCACACGAAATACTGTTTTGAAGATGAAGATGAAGAGACTGTATGTGATTTTAAGGTCGCAATTACCGGAGATGGGGAAATTTGAGTTTTAGTATGTATCATAAAACCTCTTTGATCGGTTATAATTGACATATAAAGGTTAACGTTAATAAAACAAAACATTATAAACATAATGTTTTGCAATTAACACGTTCCCTAGGTAGCCAAATTTGAACTAAAACTACCTTTTTGAACTCAACAGCTCTCAAATGTATAAACAATTAAATTTTGAAATGGATTAAGTCTCTCAATTAATACACAGACCAATGTATTGCAATAAAGTCAACACTGGTCAGGCAACTCGCTTCCAGTAAATCAAGGGATTAAGATACAGTTATAGGGGAGGTAATGAAGTGCTTACGTACAATGTTGTTAAAATGCGACAAATCTGGAAAAGATGCAGAAGATCGAACGCGTACATGAAACCCACATTTTAAACTTGCTTTGTACATGATACATTATGAAGATTAATCATTCCCAAATTTATGGAGAAATAACCGACGTTTTTTTTATTCGTAAAAAATAAACATACAACTATTAACGTTTTGGGAAATACATGATAAGTGTGAACAGTAAGATACAGGTAAAATGAAACAACAAAATCAAGCTATAAGAAAACTTTTTCGTTTTACAGTGCATATCGGAGACTTCATTAATAAAACAACATACAGTCCTATTTTGTAAATTGCTAAACTGGTCAGATTCATCGGTGATTTGTGCCACAATTAGATTTTAACTTAAGAATCGATTCCTTCTTTATATAATTTACTAAACAACAGTGTTGTCATCACGAAAATGAACTGTAGGATTAAAATATATACATCACATTATATTTGCTATGACTTTGATAAAAAGGCTATAAATCATATTTTCTAATATCGCCATTATCCATTGATTTACTTTCATTTCAAGTCTTATTTACTTCGTATTTTCTTGAGTGACCTCGGTGAAAACTGTTCCTAGTCTTTTATTAGTTTATAAAAAGTATTCAATCAAGTGTTAGGAACACTGTTATTGATGAAATTAAGACGGACGCAGAGTATATTATTAACACTATGTTCAAAGCTTAGCTTTCTTGTGACTTGAAGTCCTATTTTATTAAGCCATTTATCACCAGGAACATGAAAGCTATAAAGTGTTGTTTGTTTAGTATGAGAAGATTGTCAATAGAAAGAATAAATGATTTGTAAACGAGATAGCGTATACAGTTATGACAAGCAGATTTATGTCTATAAACCTTCCGAAAAAATGTCAAGCGATAATTTTTTTTATTTTAGAAGGCAAACTGTCTGCTTATAAAGTTTGTTTTTGAAATTGTCTCCTCTCCAGGAAAAGTAAGACTGACTTATTGTTATTTCCTTCCAATATCAGATGTAAAAACCATTAATGTCATATAAGACGTGATTTGAAATCTTTTATTCTGAATAGTCCATTAAAAGTCTTTTGGAAGTTAGATTTGCTAAAATGAAAATGTGAACAGCCTTTATGTACCACAATTGATGAGGATGTTTATTATTTTACTCTTCTCTAAATGTTTACGTATCTTTGTAGATTGTTTTCCTTTTACCTACTTTCACATTCGACATGAATGTAACCCAGTGTCTATACGTCGGGGAACTTCTACACTTGTGTACTTTTCAAATGGAAAGAGTACTTTACCGGGAAATATTCACAGTGAATAGTTACCTTTTTCAACAAGTCTTGTATTTTTTGTTCGTTACCATATAGATTATGTTCATGCGGGCTTTCATTTCACGGACTGCATTAACACAGCTGTTTAACTGACACGAAAACTACTTTAATAGAGTTTTATAGTTAGTATATAATTAATGTGTTTTCTCTCGATTGTATATAAAAAAAAACAATATGTGGTAAGATGAGACAACTCTCCACAAGAGGACAACTCACAAAGAAGTTAACAATTAGTCTGTTACCCGGATTTGTTTTTTGCTTTAGAAATTATGACTATTGATAAGTGGTATACTACTATTACCTTTACTTATAAGGAACCTTAAATTGATTGACCGAGACAATGTATTTTTATCAACTATCTAGCGACAGTTTCTCATTCACATATTTATCAAGTGTTTCCCGTTTCCCCCTTTGGGAAATAAAGATAACATAGCAGTAACTTTCAATGCGGATAATGCTCCCAAGGCAAAAGATGATTATTCTGAGAAAAATATATATAAAAAAACAAACTCCCATGAAAATTCAAACCGGAAAGTCTTATCAATGCAAAATCTAACGCGCTTCTTTTGAGGTCGTAAAACTCATTCACTGTAAGTTATTATTTTATACCTGCTTCTGAATGAATTGATCTGATATGAACATCTTTACACTACTGTTGTCTCTACTTCATTGAGGACAGTGGTACAATTTAACACAAATATTTTGTAAATCATATTAAAGTCCGCTTGACGTCATTTGCTTTGAAAGCGATGTTTATTAATTACTATTTTCAGCTTTAAGTGTAAATACAAATTATTAAAAGTTTCGATGAATTATACAACTTCCATTTGAATGATGCACTTCAATTATCATTTTGATATTATAAATTTTTAAGACAAAATTGAATTAGAAATTATCGTCCATTTGTATTACAGATAATGTTATATATTTATATTTAATTGGTTATCCAACATGTCTTCTACTTGCTCAAAATTATGTGAAACTTTCAGAAATGTTCTTCAGAGATGAATAACCATCTCTTGTTTTACAGTAGCTTGCTGAGTACTTTTATATGAGTGACGACATGCACCCGTTTCCTATTGCAAAAGTCCACGACACATAGAAAGTATCTGCAATGTTACATAATTGTACTGCAAAAGATTTGTAAAGATATACAGATATATATAACTAGCATACCGAATTTTATGGTAATTCATAAAGATGAAGTCCACAAGACCTTATAAAACCAAACGATAGTCTTTATGAACGCAAACGTTATCGAACACAAGGACACTAGAATATTTAAAGATGCAATTAAAAATTAGGGTTCTTAAAAAATGAAAAGTCGATCTATAATTTTGAAAATAAGTCTCTTTTTCCAAGGTGATTACACATTAGAGGTCGTTAATCTACACTGTAACCGTGAGCAAATACTTCCAGTCCTTCGTCAGACATTATTAGCGGGAAGGAAAATTGATTAAGTTGCAAATTTAGAGATTCTTTTCTTGATGATTAAAACTGTAAAAGCCTTCAGCTTTTTATTCCTAAAATACATCCATAAATAAAAGTCTAATAATATATTTTGCCTTGTCCGGTTATTATTCCTGTTAAATTTACCTTATACAATTGTGTTGTGTTGTATCCAGGGCTTTGACGTAGAAAATTTGTATTCTTAACTTTCACAGTCATTTGTTATTATTGAAGTTATTTTATGAAGCTTGTCCGGCGAATTTAATTGTATATAATGTGCAGTATTGTTGCCGATTAAGCTGAATAAGTTGAATGTTGTACTTTAAACAAAAATGTACACAGTTTGATTTTGTTTCCAAACTTAAAAGGTTATTGTTCTAACTGAAGTTGTCTTTGTTTAATTTTATGTTGTACGTTTTGTTTGTTCTGATTTTTTAAGCAAACAACTATAGTTTAATCTTGTCTTACTATTGTGTTTCTGAAACGAAATTCTAACTGGTTAACTGTTGCTGTGAATTGTTGTCTTTCTACATAAACTCATATACCAGGATTGAAATTTAATACATTTATATTTTATCAGTGATGCTCGAATAAAAACTGTGAAAAAGGCCAAATAAAGTAGCTAATACAGCTGTTGATAGGCTTATTTATCTTTTGTTTTTAAGTTTACTTAAAGTTTGTTTTGATACTGTTGATTGATGCCTTTTAGTTTGTACGACAAAATATTTTACTGACAGTTGGTTGTGTCTAATAGATTAATAGTATTCAGCTTTTTTTTTATAGTCATGTGTCCAATATTTTTTTGTTTTTTTGTTTGTGAAGTTGTTGTTGAATTTAGTCATTCTAATACCGTTGAACTTTCTAACACATTGAGTTATTTAAAAGCTTCTTATAAGTTGTCTTCCTCTGTCAAATCACCGATTTTCACGACGTCTGGCATGTCTAAGCATTTTCTAATTTATCAATAAATATAAATGCAATTATACGGAAACCAAAGTACAGAAACAATTATAAGGCAGGAAATGAGAATCCTAAAATATGTATCAGAGAAGATCAGAACAGGTTGAGTTGATTTGAAGGAATTACGACAAACAGTATCGGTAATCTAAAAACAATAACTTCATATGAATAGATATCTGGAACTATTTTGCAAATCTTTTCTAGTATTGAATATGTTATATGCATTTAATTGTTATGATACATCCTAATTTTTGTGTTTGACCCATATTCTTCCGTGAAGAAGCAATACTGAATTCTTATACTGCCATATTCTTTCAATGACAATCAAACGAAATATTGATACAATTTTCATGACACTTTTACATCATTTTAATTATTACATTGTGTGGTCACATTGAAAATAAAATCTAGATTGTAGCTGAAACATTTTTTTAAGATCTTTCGTTAATATAAGAATTGAGCACAAGCGTCACCCAGCTACATTTTATGCATTAATCTTTCGGAGAGGGTTGTTATTAATTCATTCTCTAGTTGTAAATTATGTGAAACAATGTATAGACTGTCAGTATTATGTGTTATTTTTATTTTCATTGTTTCTCCCGTTCTTTGTGTCAGTATTATGTGTTATTTTTATTTTCATTGTTTCTCCCGTTCTTTGTGTCAGTATTATGTGTTATTTTTATTTTCATTTTTCTCCCGTTCTTTGTGTCAGTATTATGTGTTATTTTTATTTTCATTGTTTCTCCCGTCCTTTGTGTCAGTATTATGTGTTATTTTTATTTTCATTGTTTCTCCCGTTCTTTGTGTCAGTATTATGTGTTATTTTTATTTTCATTGTTTCCCCCGTTCTTTGTTTTCTCTGTCGACTACTGTTGCCATTACTCACAGCTATGTTTTTTGCATAAAAAGTAAAATCACAAAAATACTTAACTTAGAGGAAAATCAATTCGGAAAGTCCACAATCTGATAAATAAAGTAACTGTTGCATTTTACTCGAAAATAATGTTTCAACTTATGAATTCTGCTCTGGAGGAAAATATTTGACTTTACATACAATTTCGAATCAATTCAAAGTTTCCCTTTAGCACATCGAATTTAATTTAGATTTTAATTGTGCTTCAATAATTTCATAAAGAATTACTCACGTTTGTGTAATAAGTATTGATTTTTTTTTAGAGTTTATTTTATCTGACATCGGAAACTGTGACTTTCAAGTTTTAACCAAGCTTTTTATACGAATTGTTCAGAACAGATATTGAAGTAGCATTGTGGTCAAATGTAATAAAAGAGGGACGAAAGATACCAAAGGGACAGGCCGGATATTGGTGTATAATTGCGAGGTTAGGATTTAAAAATGTCACATTTAAAAGTATTGTAAAGTGAACAGGTCAAGAAGAATGAAATTTAAAAAAAATAAAATAAACGAAATGAATGTAACAATAAAACGGACGAATATGGGAGCTTTCTGGCAGAAACAGCATAGAAGCATTCTCTATTTTTAGAATTATCGCTTTTCGTTCTGGTCGATTGAATTTAGTAATATCACTGCACCAATAAACTGACAACAGAAAGGAATAATTTTCGTAACCTTGTTCAATTTGAAAGCATCTTTTGACAACTCAATCTATTCCAGAATAAATGTTATATTTATATAATATTTTTCTGGATGATGGCTGAGAGATTGTCACGGTGGGTCTATACAACGATATCAACTGAGACAAAATCATCAAAAAGAGTAGACCGAGTATAACTTATAACAAAAAACAATGTAATTCGCACGACTTTCATTTTGTTGTTTCTGATGCACAACCATGTATATTTTTAATTCACGGATATATAACTTAGTTCTCAGCCAAGTTTTAAGAAATTCTTCAAATAAGAAAACATAACACAGATTTCAAACCAATCATTTATTTAATTGAAATGTATTGAACGCCAACTGAATTCAGAAAGAGATTGTACAATTAAAACGTGATCAAAATATTTGTCAGGTTCCGACTACATAGCTGTCAAACACTTACTTTAGAAGGAAGCGGGTGCTCCTTTAGGAATAAATGTGATTTTAAATGGCGATAGAAGATAAGATTTGATTTTTTCTTGATTTAATCTTACAAATTACAATAAGAAAACCGTCAAACCGTTAATTATAAATGGTTAAACAAGGAAATTTATAATGTTTTTGGTTACCATTTGCTAATCCTGTTGGTGATATTGTTTCCAGTGGAAACACTGATTTTATGTTACCCTTGATAATTGCACTTGTTGTTGTAATGAAGAAAGAATGTCTTATATCTTTAGTTCACACAAAGTGAAAGAGATTTTGAAGTATAAACGAAACAATTTACGAAAACTGCAATGATAAAAAAGAATGAAAAAAGACATATAAATAAATTTCAATTGATTTTCAATCACTGGTATTGTGATTTGCTTAATTCAATATTGGTCGTAAGATAACGATTTGTAAGTGTTTTATAGTCCCAAGATTCCTTGAAGTGTGGGAATTCTAGGAAGCTATAATGTGTTATGCATGTTAAACATTTCAAATATTAACGGGATTGCAATTTTACGACAGAAATCATAGAATCTAGACAGATATAAAACAATTAACCGTAAAAAATAACCGTAAAAGTAGTCCCGAACTGAAATTGAATAAAGTCCATGAATCCTTTGCATCCACGGATACACAGAGAAATGTTTCTTTAAATGTGTAATTTTGCCGTTATATGTTCCATTTTAACATGATACATACTGAACCCAAAAGCAAACAAACTACCAATAATCAGGACATGCAACCTGTATATCGTGCAGAAAGAACGTTAGATTTATAATATATTTCTGTTTATCTGCTGAATTTGTCAATTGCAAATGTCTTATGTATCAATATAAAAGTGCCACCACACGGATGTGAACAGTTTTGTGAACACTGAATTGTAACATAGAAAAAATGGTAAACATGTTCATTCCTGTTACGTTCAAGCAGTGTAGTAATTATTACAGCTGTGACAGAAACGTCTAGAGAACAAATTGTTAGTTATATTCAGAGAAATGATTTTGAAAAAGGGATGGGGTATCTTAATATAGGATTGTGTTTCTATTCATTTGTAGGTATTTTGATGTTCTTTTCTAAAATACCAAAAGGAAAATTGGGGTTATTGCATAGAAATGGCTCTTGACGTTGCAATTAAGACAGTTATGACTTTCTTTTAGTACATCAAAACACGATTCTGCATTTTGTGCTCAGAATGGTTACCACAGTAACTAATTTGAACTTCTTAGAATTAAATTGTGACTTTGTTTATACTTCGAGAGTAGTTTAATAATGTTACCAATGTTCAAATATCGTAAATCAATTAAAAAGAAACACATCTAGTCAACAAAACTAATTCTTAATAAAAACCATAACCGCAAAATTAGCGACACGGGTAACGTCGAAATGGTAAGCGTCCCCTGCATGTATTTCCCACCATTCGAATTTACTTTCAGTCAAAATGGGGAATATGTAACAATCTGTAAAACATTTATTAAATATATAACAAATCCAATACCGCGAAAATATGTCCTAGTGAGTTGAGACATCGACGCCTTGCCAACCATGGTCGTGATAGTGAACGTAAAACTTTCGTGTTATCGATTTCCGTCGTTCTTCCCCACGAGTTTGTTGGAGAAGTCTTTTTATGAGGGGCACACGATTGTCCATAAAGTTTGAACCTGCACATGCGCCACGTTATAAATATAGGCAACAATAGTATATCGCTGTTAGAAAGTCATAAATCTATTGAGTAAAAACAAATTCGTGTTATAAACTCAAACTGAGGAAAACACATCAACTATTAGAGGAAAACACCGAATCAACAGAAACACTAGAGTAAACAAAACTGCCATTTTCCTAACTTGGTACAGGACATTTTGAGAAAAAAGTGTGTGATAAACCTGGTTTTGTAGCAAGCCAAACCTCGTGCTTTAAAACAGATATTTCAACGCTATTTGATTGGACGAAGGTATTGTACTTTTGGGAATGTGAAGTTGACAATTGGAAAGATGAAATAATTACGTTCGCCTTAGTCAAGATTACAGTCGACCATATATGTCAATATAGAGCAAAGTTCAAGATAAAAAGCAGACCACTTATCTTCGGTAGCATGCCCCATCTCAAGTTTACCGAGATAAATGAGATGTTAGCGCTTGTTGCAATAATGGTTTTTGAGTGACAGAACATCATCAATATATTGGTGGTGGGGGGATCTTTTGCTTGTCTTTATTTTTTGAGAAGGTTCTGTATGTATTTTCTTTTATGTTTGTATAAAAACGACAGCAGTCAGTCAGAAGAGGTGCACTATAAGTACCCATTGTAATACTGACTTAAAGCTGAAATTTCAATCCACTAAACTGAACAATTCTGTAATCGATTAGAATATGACGAAAAAGACAATCAATCAATTCAGATGGAATATCAAAATAAGGCGTAACAAGGGTTACAAAACATTAAAATATAGAAATACGAACAATGCATGGTTTCAATAGACACATATTCATGCTGTCAAATGTGTTTTATTACATATGATCTACGTAAGAGGGAGGTATTTGAACACTTTATACTGAAATAACTACGCAACTGTGGCATTTTTATTAATAAATCTGAACCATATTGTTCGTATTTGTTAATTATTTTTTGAAAAGATGGCAGTGTGTGTGTGGTATGTTGTACTTTCTCATATTTGAGATAATTTCTGTATGTAAAACTTTATCCGCCCATTTGTTTAGCTTGATATCACATTAGTGACTCTCTGTGTAAGAAGACGATTGATTGTATGTACAATAATTGAGAGTAACAATGTGCATCATCAGTATCGAAGTACTTATTACTAGTTATATGGGCAGATGCAGTGTCAACACATCATGCAATCGTTAAGCACTTTAAGGTGGTACCTAACACAACAGGGAGATAAATCTGTAAAATCAGCCAAACGTTTTAATTACGTTATGTTTTTAAAGAAATATTAAGCTTCTCAATGATCAAAATAAGTGTTTTCAAACTGCTGTATAACCAGTGTTATTTGTTTTGATAAAACGGTTGGTTTTAATTTTTTGAAATTTTATTTTTTTGTCAAAGAGTCAAAGTTTTGTGAAAATTAAACGAGCCAAATTAATTCTAGTTAAAATGTTGGGTACTACCTTAATTGTGGTATTTCAACAGTGTGACCGAAATCATTGATGTAAATATGTTAAATTGAAAGTATATAATTTCACTATAAAACATTATATAATAAATAGTATACCTCAAAAGAATATCCCAAACTATCATCTTATGCTATCAATTTAGAAAAAAATAAAACTTCAAAGCTCGCCTACAAAATAACAGCTGAAATTAGTAAAACAAACCTCATCCAATGAAGGTCAAATAAAAAGCAAATATTTTCATAAACCTTGCATGAAAGTTAATCAAATATTAAATTTGCTCGAGAAAGTTTGAGTTTTTTTTGGTTGAAATAGTTTACATCATTAATACACGAAATATTACCTTTTTAAGGTATCTTTCAATTCGTAATATTGCAAAAGCACATTAAAAAGCAAAATTGTAATATAACATTAGACTTTCTATAATACCCTTGCTTTTGTTTCTTTCTTTCAAATTGTTTGAAGGCTGTCAATATGCTGATTGCCCATCCTTTGCATGTGCCAGTGTAATTAAAATCTCTTAGTTATAGCAGTGAAATTGTTTATTGGGTAAAATTGATTTTTTTTTTAGGAAGGTCTAATTTGATATATGCACTGCAATGTAAAGCAGGCAGGGTTGAAATATTATCATGATTTTTTTAATATATTTATTTTAAGATATGACTGATATTTATTCATAATGCATTTTGGCACTTCTATTTTGTACTTTGATAGAAGGAAAACCTATCAAAATACTTGCAATATTCACCACTATGTGTAAATATTATTTCAAGAGAGTATACGTTTATTTATATACGTTAACTTAAAGATTTCTGGATTATTACCCATTATTGTTTTGATATATGCACTGCATTGAAGAACTGAAAGGTTTGAAATATTGTCATGATTTTTTGTCGAGCCTGCAACTTTTGTTGCAGAAAGCTTGACATAGGGATAGTGATCCGGCGGCGGCGGCGGCGTTAGCTAACTTCTTAAAAGGTTTATATTTTAGAACGTGAAAGACCTGGATGCTTCATAATTTGTATATAGATGCCTCATGTTACGAAGTTTCCGTCAGTCACATGTCCAACATCCTTGACCTCACTTTCATGGTTCAGTGACCACTTGAAAAAAAAGATCAGAATTTTTGTAATGTTGAATTCTCTCTTATTATAAGTAATAGGATAACTATATTTGGTATGTGCATACCTTGCAAGGTCCTCATGCCCGTCAGACAGTTTTCACTTGACCTCGACCACAGTTCATGGATCAGTGAACAAGGTTAAGTTTTGGTGGTCAAGTCCATATCTCAGATACTATAAGCAAAAGAGATAGTATATTTGGTGTATAAAAGGACGGTAAGGTGTACATGTCCATCTGGAAGGTGTCATCTGACCTTGACCTCATTTTCATGGTTCAGGGGTTATAGTTAAGTTTTTGTGTTTTGGTCTGTTTTTCTCATACTTTATGCAAAAGGTCTACTATATTTGTTGTATGGAATGATTGTAAGGTGTCCATGTCTAGAGAGCAGATGTCATCTGACCTTGACCTCATTTTCATGGTTCAGTGGTCAAAGTTAAGTTTTAAAGTTTTGGTCTTTTTATCTAAAGTTATATGCCAATGGTCAGCTATATGTGGTGTATGGAAATATATTATGATCTATACGTCAGTCCCGTAGGTTTTATTTTACCATGACCTCAATTTCACAGTTCATTGCACAGTGTTAAGTTTTTGTGTTTTTGTCTATTTTTCATAAACTATAAGTAATAGGTCAACTATTTTTGTTGTATGTAAGCATTGTTAGCTGTACATGTCTGCCTGGCATGTTTCATCTGACCTTGACCTCATTTTCATGGTTCATTGGTCTTTTTTAGCTATCTTGTTTAATGTTAAGTTTATGTGAAAGTTGTAATAAGGCTTTATATTTAGGACTATCAACATAATATCAATGATTAGTAAAAAAGGCGAGACATTTCAGTGAGTGCACTCTTGTTTTTTTATTTGACTGATATTTATCAATAATACATTTTTGCGCTTATTTTTAATAACAAGGGGAGCCTATCGACATACTTTCATAGTTCGCCTCTATGTATTAATATTATTTCAATAGAATAAACTTGTATCAATATACGTTTACTTAAAGATTTCCGGCTTCTTACACATTATTATTTTACAATATGCACTACAATGAAAAGCAGTCAGGGTTGAAACATTATCATGCATTTTTTTGGGGAAAGACGGCTTCAAGCCGTCAATCCCTTATGGGATTGACCAGAGTGACACTCCCTCACATCATTCATTTTGTTTTTATACATGTTATAGTGTGGAAAACCCCTCAACAAATCTTACTTAGATTGAAGAGAAGGAGACCCAGAAATGAATAGTTTGACTTTAAAAACTTTTTTACACATTTCCCGTCTGTTTCTCGCGAAATTATTGTATCTTGAACTCTCCTTTACACTATTTACGTTTAGTTTACAATCCGAAAAAATTAGTATGACGAGATATTCTAAATATATCCAACCTACATTGTATTCTATAGTGACGTCATTCTTGGAAGGAGCAGGGATATCCTTCACCAGTTCACTGGTTATTTAAATCATTCTTAGAGATCGTGCACTAATCACAAATTTATATTTGTTAAATCTAAACATAATATTGTTTACTGTTTTTTTTTTTATTAGTTCCTGTTTCCCTGTGATGAGAGTTGTAACTCAGAACTTTAACAATGGAAATTTAAAACTGAATAGATTTTTCAGTCCACACTTTCTAAAGAAAAAAACCCAAGAGTACTGTCACAAAAAATGGAAAATGGCCCTAGCTTGCAGTTCAGTGGTACACAATCAAGATTTCAAAAAATATTGTAGTTGCTGTGAAATGACAGAATTCAGTTGAGTTTTAGATAATTAGCTATCAACTTTAATCAAATGTTTAGATTTAGAAGATGCAGATCTCTTCCATTGGTCCAAATTGAATCATAAACTAAGGAAATGAAATTACATAAACAACAATTGATTTCAAAATTGTCAACCTTTCTACATGTTCTAGCTGTTCTGTTTTTCATTCTTGATATGAAAACTATCAAAAGATACCCCCCCCTTTCCAAAAACATAATTAAATAGAAACAAGGGCCGTCTTTCCCCTCAGAGCTCTTCAGCTCTTTGATTAAATATTTATCAATGATACATTGTTGCACTTAGGTTTCCCTTCTTCACAAAAATAAAAATAAGTGCAAAAATGTATTATTGATAAAAATTAGTTGAATATTAAAGAAAATCTTTTTTATTTTTCATAAGAAGGGAAACCTATCAACATATCTGCAACGTAAATATTATTTCAAAAGAGTAAACCTGTATTAATATACGTTTACTTTAAGATTTCCGGCTTTTGACACATTATTGTTTTTCGTGCAGAAGAATACATTACTGAAACAAACACTACCTGCATCAAAGCTTTGATTGACACTCGTTGATACGACTGAAAGATTAAAAGAAGTATTGGTGGTTAAGCTGTTTTGATTGACGGAAAGCCGGTTGGTCTGTGTAATGTTTCGTTGAAAATCTCTGAAGCAGTTTCCTGAATATTATTCCATTGATTGAAATAGTTTGAAATTAATAGGTTAAACTGTGAAGACTAGCAATACAAATGTGTTTTATAAATCAGAAGTTGTTAAAATAATAAAATAATAACGCAAAACAAGTAGCGGTTTATGATTGGAAAACAAAACATTGTGTTTGATAGCTTGAAAGAGAAATATAATATTGACAATATGATGCTTTGATGTATATAAAGGCAACAGTAGTATACCGCTGTTCGAAATATTATTTATTTTGTTCGCAGTATCAAAGTTCAAGAAAATATTCATTAAATGAATAAGAGTATTGATATTATGAAAATTATACTGTTAATAAAATGTTAGTCACTTAAAATGTGGCAATTTTTTGGAATATCTGGGTGTTTATTTATTGCTCTTTAACTTCGTAATTGTTTTCTTTTTCAATTTCTCCAATTCACAAATCCTTTGAGGATTAAAACCATTATTTTAATACCATTCTGTCAAGATTTAAAAAAACAGTGTCTGTTATTAGACAAAAAAGTTAATGGTCCGTTTGTTTGCTAAAACATTATTCCAAATAACAGTTACTAGTAAACCTGTTTTGCTACATTTCAAAACATTTTCGAAATTCCCGGATTAGGTAATAACACCCCAAGCATCGTTTGTATATTGCAAGTGACAACAATATTTCTATCCTTTTCATCATGGTTCTATGACAAAATGAAAACAACACTTTTATAAAGTCCATGAGTTTCAAAAGCTGTTCTGGATTTACCTTATCCAGGAACGCTGAAAGCCGAAATTTAGAAGCTAACTATAACATTTGGTTTGTTAAAGTATTGTTCACAGCGTCGAAACTAATGCCATAGACTCCAATCGATCACTGTCGCTGGCTCGTGGGTGTTAATTTAAATGCTGACTAGGAACAGTACTCAAGTGTTCGCGTAGTCAAGATCCCTCGAAAACCCGATACTTGAGTTGGTTTTTCGTGGTCGATTATATTTAACACAAATAGTCACTTGATGCCTTCAGATATCTTTGCATTTAGGGATTAATTCCACGTCATGTACATAATGCGCTGATGTGGCGTCTAGCAATCATCAATCAATCCATCAGTAGTTTGTCCTTTAATCGTTAATTCCTGTGTCATTTTGTCTCTTGTGGAGAATTGTCTTATTGGCAATGATACAATATCTTCATATTTTGATATTTGCATGAAAACTTCAACTAATGGATAATGTCACCTTACAGTAGGATATTTAATAAAATTATTCTATTTGGTTTAGCTCTATGAAAAGCTTGGCGGATGCATAGAAAAATGTTATGACTGTTTGAAACTCGTTATCATCAGCAACTTCCCCGGAAGTGTTATATTTGCCGGATGATAATAATGGCGTTTGTTTTTGATTAATAAAAAAAAGTTTGGTGGACTACAAAGGGGAAGTAATATTGGATTTCATAAAAGGACATCTTGTTTCTCTTTTGCCTAGTATAAATCTTCAGTGTTCATGTTATCCAAAAAGTAAAATCACAACAATACAGAACTCCCGATTAAAATTCGAAAAGGAATATCCCTAGTCTAATAGTAAAATCAAAAGCTCAAACAATCAAACGAATTGATCTCCAACTTATCGTTTCTTCTCGTGTTTTATCGTATTGAGGATGATTCTTAGAATTAAGAGATCACTTTACTTTTCATTATTTCTAAGTTGCTTTTAATATTTTGTTCATCAAACGTCAGTTGTAAAATTTGAATAAAATATATTAAAGCCACAAGCTCAGTTAGTTACAAGATGTTTCAACAGTCATAACAAGTGTGTCGAGTTTCAAAATAACATCCGATTTTATATACTGCTAACCGATCAACATGGCCACTGGTAATAAAGCAGGAAGATGAAAGTGTAACAGAATATCCATGGGAAGTTCAAGTTTCAAAGTTACTTCCGATAATGGTAACGTCCGGCCATCGGTTTTATACCAGGACAATAACAGTAAGCAGGAGAAAAATATTCTTTAATTGCTATCACTTTTTAGCGCAATTTACAGTACAGAAATTGATTTCATGCAATTTTTTATACAGTTAGCTATTTTTAACCTAATATCAACAATCAAGCAATACATTTTACAAAAATGATACAATGTTCTTCTCATTTGTCAGTTATCTTTGAAACACTGAACTGATATCTGGTAATATTCGTAGATCAAGAAGACCGTTTGTAAGTCAAAATTACACTGATTTACTGCAAAGAATGTGAATCAGATATTTTAGACTCCAGTTAAATGTTGTCGTATTTCTTTCGTAAACATCGAATTTCAAAGACAACATAGCTTAGTTTCGATTGATAACGTGTTGGCTGAGTTAAAGTCGTTGACTTTGAGATTTCTGACAAGTTAACAGCTTTTCTGCTTTTGTAATTGGTATCGATATTCGTGTTGACGAGGTATATAATGATTGTTTAAGAAGCTTAAGATTGTGTTAAAGATTCGTTGTTTTTATTCGATTTTTACATTTTCAATTAACAAACTCTTATTTCACATTAGTTTATTGGGTGTATTTTTAAGAAGAGATATTACCCTATTTTCGGTTCATTGTCATATTAGTGAATCATTGGATATTAAAAGTTTCTGTCTTCTTTTTATTCTTACTTTTAGAAATGTTGACTTCCAAAGCGTACAAATTAATGGGTATGCTCAGAAACTTCTGTTGCGACCAATAAGGCAAATGTATTGCTTTATTACTACCTGAAAATATTTGTTTAAAGAGGCAGACTAATGAGATAACAATTGTAATCTCCATTCTTATGAAACTGACAGAAAACAACGTTTGATAAATATATACGTGAAATTAAAATAGTAATTAAACTGAAAACACAAGTTAGTCAAGACTTTCGTCAATATCATCGAATCATTCATAGAGATTTACCGAAATGGAACATAAAGTGAAAAAACTTAATGACTGAATATGTGGATGTGTTTTTCTCTCTCTTTTAAATGATTGATTGTTGTTGGATATGGTTACTCTAAATATTTCATTCATCATACTTAAATAGAATACGACAATTTCCTGGACTAATCCCTTCGTTTTCAAACACAAACATGCAGGGCAGAGTTTTACAAGTACAATTGCTAATGCAGCATTCAGATATTCAGACAAAACTCCAATCCGATTAGTCTTTGATAATGCTCCGTAATGCTCCGTTCTTAGTTAAGAAGCAATTTAGATTTATGATGCAACTTGGGACACTGAATCCATGCAAAACTTACAATAGCATAAAACATCGTCTCAACTGTTGATAAAGGATCACATATGGTTAAGTACAATGAATGCTCTTAAGATTCAACAATCATGCTGAAATTGTTGTTATGATCGGGTTCCTCTTCAAACTGTTGTTGGATTCTACATAGCTATTGATTTTATTTGTTCAAGTATATTAATATGCAATGTAGGCCTGTAACTTAGACCCCATGCAGTTTTCAATACGGAATACCGGCACATTGACCTTATTCAAAATATAACTGAGCCTAAACGAGTGCATGCATGAACAAACCCCACAAAAACAGAAAAAAGAAAAATGTGTTGATAGAAAAAAACATTTATTGGTCAGGCGCATTCGAAAACACTTTTTTTGCCCAAGGTGTTGATCTGTTCTTACCTCTTTAACCTTTATACACTGCTTATATATGCTTATCAAAGGAGAAATAATATAAACAAAATCTAGACAACAGAAAACACTTAAAATTAATGAAGCTTCAATTTAAGCGACTTAATGTAAAAGTCGTTTACTGAAACCTAAAAAAGTTGAAAGATTACTTTATAAACATTTAGCAAAAAGGCGCTAAAATAGTTAAATATTCATGAAGTGCGGGAATTTCTCGCTACATTGAAGACCTGTAGGTGACCTTCTGCTGTTGTTTTTTATTTGGTCGGGTTGTTGTCTCTTTGACACATTCCCCATTTCCATTCTCAATTTTATGAAGCAATGTATTTTTTAAGGATTGGATCGGATATACGCTAGAGCCTCGTAAATCTGTTATAATAACCCAAGAGGAATGTGAACAAGCCATTAACACACTGTATACAGTTATGAGAATGTACGTAGGAAACAATCCGAACTATCGTGTTGGTTACAGGAATGATGATATACAGACTATGAAACTCACTTTCAATGTCATATACAATTTCATTCCTTTCACAGAACGAATGAACAGAATACAATTAAAAGAATATACTCGTTTTAGATACCAGTACTATATTTTCTCAATAAATGAGAACACAAAAGTTCAGAATTAAGAAGTATATTCAAACCTATTTTCCAAATGAAATATAACGTTTTGTTAGATGCATGTTAAGGGAAAACACAGATTAGCAAAAACAAAAGATATCATTAACTAAAACTTTTTTACGTTTAAAATATCTAAATTTTCATACAGACAAATATTCAAATTTAAATAGCATTTCATGTTCAACTGCGTGTCATATTTCCATTTTTGTTTTTTTTGTTTTTTGTTTTCTTATTTAATCAATATGGTCTTGTAGCTTTTCAAAATGCAGTAACATTTTGAAAATTATTTATTAGAACCATGTTTTAGACACAAACAACTGTTTGCCATTAGATATTTACCATTTCTTCAAACATAGTTAAGTTTCGTCTTAATAAAAACTAAAATTGATAAAAGTTTTTTTCAGTTGATTAAATGATGATTGGTATTACTTGAAATGATAATAATAAAATGATTGATCAAGTACAAGGAATAATTATCTTACCTTAGATTTGAATAAAGAAATCTGTCATTCCAGAGTAAATAGAAGAACGGTTCATGATTATCTTCTTATATCAATTCCAATTGATTGTTTACGTTTACTTTGTGGGTTGTTCTTAAATATAGAATAACCAATCAAATTGCGTTATCTGTTTTTATATGTTTTCTGTATTCCTTCTGCACTGCTATCGATCTTACAAGGTGTTAAGATAATGAATTGAATAAATTAATTGTCACTCCAAATTGTTTTTTTACCTTTCGAGTTGATGTAATTGAATATAAAAACCCATTACAAGTGAGGCAAATAGTTTTTATTGTAACTTTACAGCTTCAACTTACGTATGCATCAAGTATGACAACGTTATTTCCAAATCTGAGTTCTTTTGACACCCATTCAATATCCTCATTTTCAACGATAGTTATTGGTTTACCTAATTAAAACTGAAGTAAAAGTTGCAATGCAAATACTAAAGCTTGTTACTTATTGCTTTTCGACTGCCGAGGACAGATAATTGAAGAAGAAAGCAGGATATTAAGAAGAGCTAATGTATAAGGAACCCATTTAATATTGATTTATAATTATTAGACATGTTTGGTTAAAAGTCGAACTTTTCAGTTGTTCAAACATAATGAATTTAAAAGAAGAGAATCTAAGATTTATATAGTGCCCGACATCACGTGACACCTTTTGCTGCTACATACTACAATACGGAAACAAATGTTATAGAAATAACTTTTATCGCCGAAACGGAACTTGGCTAAAGCAGCGACATTAGTCTCGTCCCAACGAATTAGTTCTTTATTAAAATTATTCTTTTATGATGCATAGGGGAAAAAAAATCACTACAGATCAAGGCACTTGTCCATCTGAACATATCGAATGCAGCAAATCATTATTATAATTAAAATAAACCCATGGTGAACTAACATATTCATAAAATTCAAGAATAAAGATGATTGGAAAACCTCAGATCGTCTAACCTCGATTTTTCTCGTATATTCAAAAGATTTCAGGGAAATTCCAGCGCGTCTGGTGTATTAAATTAAAATCCTGGTACCTTTGATTACTAAATATTATTAATCAAACTCATAGATCGAAAATTAAATGAAAACGACATGGCTAAAACAGAAAAAGACAAACAATAGTATACATGACACAACGTAGAAAACTAAAAACTTACCAACACTAACCCCTCTATGAAATGTTGTGATCTCAAGTGCTCCGGAAGGGTAAAGTCAACTGTTTTGGCATATCAGATACTACTATTTGTAGTTCTCTATGATATTTCCAGTGAACGCAATGGTCTCGCATGCATACATGTTTTGACTATTTAAATTTCAACAAAAATAAAAATAAATTAATTACTTTTTGCAACAACCACGAATGAACTTAATTACGGTACATCGACATTTATTCATTTTTGTTGAAGATAATCTGAAGAGAGTCTGTGTTTAATCGGTCTGCTTGCTGTGACTGGCCTTATACTATTCATTTAGATAAGTGAAAACACTATAAGCGGCTCACCCGGAGATATTAAGGATATTTTTGTTCAATCTTTTTCTCTAATTAGATCATGATGTCTAGACTAATCGAACACAATTGAGTATATAGCAATGGCTTTCGATTGCTGTGCAGCTTCCATACATTGATAAACTTGTCATTTTAAGTAAAGAAAATTCTATGGCAGTTTAAAAATAAGATGTATGTCTTACAATAAATTATTAAAACTCAAATCAAATTTGATTATGGTATCAAACTCGACACTTCAATTTGAACCGAATAATAGGAAATCTAATATGAAATATGATATAGAAATGAATTAAAAGTCAAAACATTTTAAAAATGTATAGCAGTAAGTTGCAAAAAGCTTTACCGTAGATGTCAGTGTCAATATGATAACTGATTATTAGACGCATGACTGTCCTTCGGAACTGAACATATACCAGTGGATACATGTAAACAAAGTGCGAATGTAGACAGTTAATTTACATTATATACGCTGATCCATAGGTGTTTATATCCATGTAAATCATAAGATCTGTTAAATAGTTGTCTCATTGGGAATCATATAACATCGATTTGTTTTATCACAATAATGGAGAGGCAAGTGTTTTTATATCGCTTTTCAATTGAAAACTAAACAAATCAGTATACTTATGCATAATAAAACAAGCATAAAATTGATGTAATTTTTTTTTCTTATTGGAGATTTTAAGATAATAAGCAAATATGATTTCATTCGTCAAAATTCAAGAGGCATCACTGAGTATTTTTACTAGAACAGTTTCTAATTATCTATTTTCAAAATGATAGATACAAATGCATAAGTCAGACGTTCATTAAGTACTAGAAGTATAATTTAAGAAACGGTAAAAATATAAAGGATATCCATGAACGTGTTTTGTCTGCATTTGGATATAAATATTTGACTAATATTTGTTTACAAGATGTCTATTTAAATTTCAAAAGGATTCAAGAAAGTAAAATTTGGTATTCCTTTGTTTTCTTTTTTCAATTCTCTTTGTCTCGTGACCATTAATTTATATATTTCTATGTGGCATTATTTTTTTTCATCATTGTTGAAAGCCGTATACTGACCTCTATTTTCTTACTTCTATGTCGTTATGTCTCTTATTGAAAGTTTTCTCATTGGCAAACACACCACTTTTTTTATTTGATTATATTTAAGTAGTCTGAATAAGTTACTATATGTAACTAAATAAAGGCAAAAATGATATACCGCTGTTCGAAAGTTATAAATCAATGGAGAGAAAACAATTCCGGGTTCAAACTTATACCGAGAAACACATCACCTCTCTATACTAGTAAACAGAAAGACAACGAAACAATAGAATCACTAAAGTGCAACAAAAAAACAAACGACAATGAAACACACACAGAAAAGAACTATTGGATAACAACTGCCATGATGACTTGGCACTGGACATTTTCAGAAAAGTTGTTGATTGAGACTGGTTTTGTCGCTGGCCAAACATCGCGCGCGCGGATAACTTTCCTCTTCTATAAACGTTTGCGATAGCTAACTATTGGTGTTGACCATTTTCAACAACAAATGACATTAGCAGTATTGATAGTTTTGATTTATTTAAAGAAAACATAGACATACATAACAACGAACAATGACATTACTTATGTACGGGGAATTGTAACTAAACAAAACAATCAATATGAATTTTCGGAAACATTTTATTGATTTTTGAAGTATAATGAGTACAACAGACGGTACGGACATCTGAAAAACAACTATTGTTTGTGCCTACTTGGTCATTCAACCTTTTAGTAGGTGAAAAGTAAACACAAGGAACGGAGAATAATAACGTTGTGGTAAATGATTACAATATTTTTGAATTACTGTGGATTTTCTATTAGTAAGGTTACATCAATTATAATATTGTCCAAATTTTCCAAAATTTTGTGTTCTCAAAGCTCTTCAACATCGAACTTTGGTATTTTAAATTCGGGCGTCACCGATAATGTTTATGTAGACGAAACGTAGCTATTAGTCTTGTTCAACCCATCATTTTTCATAAAATGTCCCGTACCAAGTCAGGAATATGTTTGTTTTGTTGCATTTTGGTGTTCCTATTGTTTCTATGTTTTCCTCTTACATTTCATGTGTTTCCCTCGGTATAAGTTTGTAACCCAAATTTGTTTTTCCCTCAATCGATTTATGACTTTTGAACATCGGTTTACTATTGTTGCCTTTATTTGATTGAATAGAAACCAAAATCATCTAGTCAATCGTTACTACTGAATAATTTGAAAATTGTTGAAAACTATATGAATTTATTATGCAGACATGTGAACCCACTTGTATAGATATTGTTCAAAGGAGATGCTGGTAAAAAATTTTTTTTTAATGACAGTATCATTGAAATGCATTTTGATCACTCATATATAAACTGAAGTTATCCCAAACTGACGACGTATGATTGATTGATACTAGTCAACATGCCTTCGAGGAAAACACAATAACGGTCGATTCCAAGAAACAAATTCGATTTACAAACTAAAACCGAGAGAAACACATTATCTATAAGAGAATTTATACGCAACAACAGAGACACTGAAGTGCAAGAGAAACGAACTATTTGATAACAACTGCCGTATTCCTTACTTGATTCTTACTTAGTTCTCTTATATATGATGCGTTTCCCTCAGTCTTATTTTTTCAATTTGGATGTGTTTTTTCTCTATCGATTTATGCATTTCGAACAGCGGTATACTACTGTTGTTTTTATTTGGTACAGGACATTTTAATTTGATGAGAACGTATACTGTAATATCATATTCTTTTCAAATATAACATTTGAAAAGAGGGACGAAAGATACCAAAGGGACAGTCAAACTCATAAATCTAAAATCAACTGACAACGCCATGGCTATAAATGAAAGTGACAAACAGACAAACAATAGTACACATGACACAACATAGAATACTAAAGATTTAACAACACAAACCCCCACAAAAACTAGGGGTGATCTCAGGCGCTCCGAACGGTAGGCAGATCCTGCTCCACATGTGGCACCCGTCGTGTTGCTTATGTGATAACAAATTCGGTAAATAGTCTAAGGTAGCAATACACAGTTATGAGTTTAGTTTCGCATTTTGGCCCCGATGGATTTTTTAAATATGAAAGTTATTGTATAATAACATTTATGGGTATATACTCATATGGTCCGACCATACGCGTATGGTCCGACCGTACGCGTATGGTCGGGGTAATTAACACTCTGTTAAAGTTTACTTTTAATACTTCTAAACTCTTTATATGGTATGACCGTTGCTTATAAAAGACTGTACCATATAGGTGATTTTCAAGATTATTATATTATAATAAAAAGATTAGCTCAATAAAAATTAGAATTTTAACTTAGTTAATTTTACTTACTTATCAAAACTATAATAAACACATTTTACTAGGGCCCTGACTAAAAGTCGGATCGCCCTATAGTGATCAGTCTGTCCGTTCGTCCGTCCGTCTGTCCGTCCGTCCGTCTGTCCGTCCGTCCGACCTTCCGTCCGTCCGTAACACTTTCGTGTCCGCTCCATATCTAGAGAACCATTATCATTTCATACTTAATACTTAACATGATTATCAACCAACACCAGAGGGTGTGTCATGTTGTATGTACAACTTTCTAGGTCAAAGGTCAAGGTCAAAAACTTTGGTTTTAGTTGACTATCCGGTGTCCTGTGGTGAAGATCGTGTCCGCTCCATATCTAGATAACCATTATGATTTCAAAGTTTATACTTGACATCCATTTTAACAACCACCAGAGGGCGTGTCATGATGTATGTACAACTTCCTAGGTCAAAGGTCAAGGTCAAAAACTTTGGTTTAGAGTTGACAACCCCGTGTCCTGTGGGATTGTGTCCGCTCCATATCTAGATAACCATTATGATTTCAAAGTTTATACTTGACATCCATTTTAACCACCACCAGAGGGCGTGTCATGATGTATGTACAACTTCTTAGGTCAAAGGTCAACGTCAAAAAAACTTTGGTTTCAGTTGACAATCCTGTGTCTTGTGGTGAAGATTGTTTCCACTCTATATCTTGAGAACCATTATGATTTCAAATATTATACTTGACATCCATTTTAACCAACACCAGAGGGTGTGTCATGATGTATGTACAACTTCCTAGGTCAAAGGTCAAGGTCAAAAAATTTGGTTTAGAGTTGACAACCCCGGGTCCTGTGTTGAAGATCGTGTCCGCTCCATATCTAGATAACCATTATGATTTCAAAGTTTATACTTGACATCCATTTTAACCACCACCAGAGGGCGTGTCATGATGTATGTACAACTTCTTAGGTCAAAGGTCAACGTCAAAAAAACTTTGGTTTCAGTTGACAATCTTGTGTCCTGTGGTGAAGATTGTGTCCGCTCTATATCTTGAGAACCATTATGATTTCAAATATTATACTTGACATCCATTTTCTGTTTACAAAACTTTGAATTTTTCGAAAAACTAAGGATTTTCTTACCCCAGGAGTAGATAACCTTAGCCGTATTTGGCACAACTTTTTGGAATTTTGGATCCTCAATGCTCTTCAACTTTGTATTTATTCGGCTTTTTAACTATTTTGATCTGAGCGTCACTGATGAGTCTTATGTAGACGAAACGCGCGTCTGGCGTATAAAATTATAATCCTGGTACTTTTGATAACTATTAACCAACACCAGAGGGTGTGTCATGATGTATGTACCACTTCCTAGGTCAAAGGTCTGTCTGTCTGTTGGTCTGTCCATCGCTAACAAATTTGATCCACACTATATTTTGAGAGGACAGCTGTTATTATTTCATACTTTATACCTGACAAACATTTTCAACTTAACATATATATAAACCAACACCAGAGAATGTGTCATAATGTATGCATCCTAGGTCTAAGGTCAGTCTGTCGGTCTGTCCATCCGTTCGTTGTTCTTAACAAATTGTGTCCGCTCTACCTCTCGAGAACCGTTAATATTTCATACTCTATACTTGGTGGGTCATAATATATTGAAGGCATAATTCTAAAAATATGTGACAAATATCAATTGGGCAGCACCTTTAAACATATTGTTCAAACATCAATCCATATATCCAGAAGTCACCTTAGAGTAGTCAACAATTAGTTCACATCATGCAGTCATATCACTATTATACTATGAAAGTAAGATGATAATATTTATCAGTTTTAACTTAAAATCTTAGATTGAAATCACACATGAGACTATGTAATAACTTCAAATAATGCTTCATATCAGATTATCCATACAACTTATTTACCCCACGTTATTGACAGCGGGGCCCACAGAGATGGCTTCCATCTCAATGATATCTAGTTCCGATGGTCATTACCGATGGTTATTACCGATTTGTTATTACGCGTGAATAGCAATATGTCGATTAAAAAAAAAATCCAAAATTTCTTATTGAACTGTTACACAAGTGAAGAAGTCATTGGAAAGTTACATAGTTTATTTAAGTTGTCTTGTGAATATGGTGTATTGCATTCATGTTACGATATTTGAGACCTAGAGCTTCTTAAAAACACCGTAGACATATCGGAATGACCAAAAACCTCGGTATCACTGTACACAGTTACATAAAGGCTAGCTTTTCACTCGCAAACTAAAGGTGTAAATGAAAAGGATCGTGCACAACCAAGACTTGCAAATGCAAAAAAAAACTATGGTACCATGTGGAAGTAAATGTCACTCCACACCTTCATGCAAGAATGTAATTAACGATGAAAATGAACTATGGCATCAGCATTTAAATTGTACGTAATATTTGAATTATAAAAAAATAGATTGTCATGTAACCATCATTGTTTTTTAGTTAAAGTTTTTGTATTATTGAAACTTTTATAATGTAATTTAAAAAAATATATACCTACATGGTCCAAATACTCATATGGTCCGGCCCGTTAATAACCAAACGAGTATCATACTCATATGGTCCGACCATACGCGTACGGTCGGACCATACGCGTATGGTGGGACCATATAAGTATACGCATATGGTCATGACCATACGCGTATGGTCCAAATACTCATATGGTCCGGCACATTTACAAACAGTTTTTTTTGCTACACGAAGTTTTTGACGCAATTTTACAAAAAAATGAGACGAATCACATATGATTTTCATTGGATTAACTAAAAGATATATGTAAACAGCTTCAGAAAAGGTATTCAGGCGATTAAAATTCCACTTTGAGTAAAATTTTGGGGAAATATATCCCATCTTTTCCCCCCCTTTTTACAATATTTTATAGCAAATGAATGCAGTTTGTTGCCATGGATACACCCAAAAGAAACTATATTTTATCATTTTATGTACTGGATATAAAATTAATGAAAGATTCTGATTCCATACATTTGCACACGTATGACACAAATCACAGTCAAGCTTGATTGTAGTTACGACGTAAAGAACATATCCGATATCATTTGTGAAACGGTTATTCCATAATATGTCTATTAGTACAGTTTATGTAAAATTGATTTTCAACCATAATCCCAATAGGAAATAAGAACTAGATGCATTTTTTAAAAGATAAGCTTGCAAAGTAAATAGAAATAATAATGCTGAAATGTATACCAACCGTCAGATGAATATAGTCCTTCACAAACTTCTTATGTTGAACTATCTTTACATTGTACATTAAAATCTGGATTCCTTATTCTAAATCTATATAACAATGGAAATAATGTTTGTAAACATTATGCATAAAATCTCGATTTTGTGTGACATTAATGAAAATTCCAATTACATTTTTTCACGCCAAGTGTAAACAGATCACTCATTTCCTAGTTTCTTTTAAAACATACAGACCGATTTGTTTATACTTTACATGTGGTGTTCTAAAATGCATTTTCTATGTACATTTACCCTACAAATAGTAATAAAAAAGATTGTCAAATAATTATTTAGCAATTTTGTTTAAAAACATTCAAGATAAACAATTTATTTAATGGTTAACATATGTAGAAATTAATTCGTCTCCTTTTATCCATTTTGTTAATAGGGACCTGCATATGTTACTGATTTTTTATTACATTTTTTTATTAAGGTCTTTCCTTTTACTAAAGGGAAAGACCTTACTGTATTTCTTCTGATTATTATTATTATTATTCTTCTTGTTCCGCCAAACTTTGACAAAATTTCCCTCCGTAACCGTAAGACGTGTCGCTTTCATGTTCACACTTTGTATCGGTGTCATGAATACCTATCCGGAACTCACCCTGTGAGTCGAAATATTTTGTCGGTTCGGAGTAATCCCTCCGAAACCCAAAAACCTTGTTATCGTTCCAACACCGTAACCGTAATAGGTACAAAAAAAATGAAGGGTGAAATTTGTTCAGGACCAGACCCCGGTTCTTCGTTACATTTGGATCGAAAAGATTCAACGACTCATTGGTAGGGTTATGCCCTATGAAAATTAACCGGTGTCGGTTGACCACCAAAACTCAGAAACCGTAAGTGGTAGACACCTAGGATCTTCACCTTTCATCATCAATTCATGTATCTTTGAAAAATACCTCAAGGTCAAATTTGTATGTTGACCTTGACCTTTGACCTATCACCTTGTTATGGGATAATCTCAGAAACAATAACACTTACAGAAGTTTTAAATAGTGGAAAATGTTTGGGTCATTACGGCGCAACTTTGTTACATTTTGACCGAAGAGATTTGACCTTTTTTTAAGGGGCATTATTCCTGTTTTAGGTTTTTGGAAAGACAAAATCAGCTTTTACTATATAACCAAAGGTCCTAGACCCATGAGCTCTTCGGCAATGACATTGGGGATTAATGACCTTGACAAAGGTCAAAAGGTCAAAGGTCAAGGTCATATCCCATATAGCGAATTTAGTGTTTTTAACCTTATTTAAAGGATTTTCAGTGTGTTTTAAAGCTTTTCAATACATTCTATGTCTATTTGAACATTTATTTTACATTACAAAAGGAAAGACCTCTCAATTGTTCAAGAACAATTGACAGTTTAATTATTATTGTGTTGCGTGTGACCTCAGCAACATTTATTTTACTTTGATTTTATAGGTAAAGAAATTTTAAGATTTAAGGGTTTTATTCATTTCCTCAAGTACAGACACAGTTGACACATTAGCACTTTTGAAGTTACGAAACGGACGAAAACTTACCTTTAGTATGTGATGTCTTGCTATCGGGCGTCGGACAGGAAAACGTGGGTTAATAATGTAAAATCAACTCCTCCTTCGGTTTTCAACCCATTTCTCTAAACCTTCACAGGAAGATTGTGCATATGTTAAAGTTTGGCACCTGCTTTAATAGAATTGTTTGAAAATTTTTCTTAATTTTGTTTTTCAGACTTAGAAACTTTGGTAATTTTGTGATATTAAATATCGAGGACAGAGCATTGTCCATTATTTAAAAGAATCATGTTATTCCGTTTCTTTGCATATTAGTGTTTGTTTTGTAGCAGTTCAGTGTTTTTGTTGTTCTGTTGTTTTATAGTTGATGTATTTGCATCGTTTTTGGTTAGACCAAAGAGGTCATACCACCTCCGTGGTGAAGATGTGACCCGGAATTGTTTTTGCTTAATCGATTTATGACAATTGAACAGCGGTATACTTCTGTTGCCTTTAATCGTTTGGACCATTTAATAAATGGTATTAACAATATGTTAAAATTGAGAATGGAAATGGGAAATGGGGAATGTGCCAAATACATCAAGTATATTCCTTGCTACAAGTAACAATATAAAACACACATGGTACTCTAATATAAGTTCCACGTGAGGAATGGTCTTTTCAATTGTTATGCCTCTTGTATGTGAATGAATTTAAAAAAAAACTGCTTATTTCTTGAGAATATGGGTGCTTTTGTTTTATTTTTTTCACGATATTTTATTGAAAAATTGAAATCCATTTACTTTTTTGACGAAACACCTTCAGCAATGCGTGAAAATTTGTATGAATTATTTTCGAATTATAAATAAATACACCCTTGCTATAGCGTTAAGTATAGCATGTGAGAGGTCAAATCCAAAGTAATTATGGTATAATTTTTGAAATATCCAGACAGTGGACTCTGATTTACTGATTCCTTCCTAGGTAGGGAGATTATCAGGATTGAAAATTGACGTATATTATCATTTGAATGATGCGGATGATCATGACAAGCCAAACGGTCATCTTAAGACAGTTCAAATGTGATGAATGGAACTGCAGAACTTTAATATAATACTACAATGGAAGTAATGAAAAATAATATAACTAAAAGTTATGTTCGTTTAATTGGTGAAGAGCATGCATTTTGAAAATTAAGTACTTGGACGGGATGCATTGGACCATTTCATTTTAATTTAAAGAAAAAATGATGTTATGTTTTTTCTAGGGGCTACTAAAAGGTCCTTTTTAGATTACATTTTGTTTTGAGAACCTGTTTTAACTAGTTATTATCCAAATAAAATTGAGAATGAAAATTGGGAATGTGTCAAAGAGACAACAGCCCGACCATAGAAAAAAACAACAGCAGAAGTCTACGTGAATACATATGTCAATGAAGTAAACGTATACAAAGATGTGAAAACAGCAAATTTTTCGCTAACTTTATTTGTTTAATGTAATTAGGATTTATGATTATATCTGATTTTTTACAGCTTATCAACATATCTGACAGGTAATTTAAGCTTGGGTTAGTTTGGCTGCTGTGCCATCATTAAAGCCGTGTGATGTCTTATTTATATTATTGTGATGATTGATATTTTACTTTGTTGTCTTCTTGATGTGTTTTCAATTAGGCCTATATATTTGCCAAAATTCTATTGTTCTTGGCCAAACCTTACTAAATTACAGTATCTATTTAAATCAAAGTCTATTTTACATATTAAAAAATTGTGTAACTACATAAAATCTGCGTGGTCAATCAGATCACATATTGTTACTTAATGTTATTTGCTTTCTTGTAATGATTTATATGTATTGTTCTCTGCTGTTTATCATTTGTCATGTTGTAAATATGTTTTTCGTTGCTATAGCATATATATGCTTTTTGCAATAAAGTATTCATTCATTCATTCAATATGATCGATGAAATGTTAACTCTCTGGGGGTAAATTTTACAGTATTCGACATGAGGGCAAGGACTTTGCTGTTTTGTTAAAACTCTGTTTCTCTAATTCTATGGAAATTTATCCCTTTCCGAACCCATTGTATAAAAAAAATTTAATCAACGTGTGGTTGCTGGTGATCTCTAAAGATCATTGAATGATTTTAAGGGTCATGACCTTTTTAGCTAACTGAATGAATCAACATTTGATAACAGGTGTTAATGAAATTGACAACTTCGTGCAATGTGAAAGGCGCTTGAAGGGGATTTTCGGTTAACAAAAAAAAGAAAATGTCTTTTTAATCATTAAAGAAACAGATTCTTACATAGTTACTCGTGAATTATCGGATTTATCCAATCTCGATAGTTAAATTATAAATTTTAAAGTCCTCGCCGAGGCGGCTCGGACTTTAAAATTGATAATTTAATTATCTCGATTGGATAAATACGATAATCCGCTGGTACCAATGTAAGAATCTATATTTAACAATGATATAGAGGTGTTATCATTTAACAGCAGAACGTGCAGGTTTTGGCAATAAAATAAGAAAAGGACAAGATAGTACAGCCATTCAAATTACATATAAAAGCGGCGTAAAGATATAAATTTAAAGACAGAAAAATATGAGCAATTAGGATTGCATTTCAAATTCATAACTAAAAAAATCTATAGCAATAAAACATCTACTAAAAAAGGTCACAGCATCTGGACATTTTGAGATAATGACACTATTGCCGTTTTATTAAGACAAATGGCCCTATTTAAATAAAAGGGAAAAGATAAAACATTTTTTACTTCTTCTCTGTTAATCAGATGGGGCTGACGCCACTCCGATATGATAGGACTACATCTGATTGATAAAATATATTGTTTAAGTTGACGGTATACATAAAGGCAACAGTAGTATACCGCTGTTCAAAACTCATAAATCCATGGACAAAAAACAAAATCGGGGCAACAAACCAAAACCGAGGGAAACGCATTAAATATAAGAGGAGAACAACGACACAACACCGAAACGCAACAGACAATACACCACGAGAATAACAAATATAACATCAAAACCAAATACATGAATATGGGATAGACAAGTACCGTGCCACGTCTTATCTCAAAAATAAGAGAAAACAGAAACGACTCAACGTTAAAATGCAACACACACACAGAAACGAACAATATTATAACAATGGCCATCTTCCTGACTTGGTACAGGACACCTTTAAAGGGGAATAAAAGTGGTGGGTTGATATACAGACGTGAAATACAAAAATGCACAGAAAATTTTGATTGAACCGAACATTGTGCTGTTTATGATAACTTTCATAAAGTTGTTGTTATTCGACTTTCGTTATTTAAAGAAGGACCAATTTTAAAACAGGGGCCCTACTTGGTATTATTTTTTAGTTTCGGTCCTTTTAGAAAAAAAATATTTTGATGAGTCAAAGTAAAAAAGTTACGTTTTCATAAAGCCCATAATTTTCATAGTAACGGGCAAACACCAAAATGTATGGGTGTAACCACTATACATCATGCTTTTACATTGTACACTTCCAACTTTATAAAAACAAAATCGTCAGTTGCACAAACAAGAAACGACTAGGTTGTCTCAACAGACCATATAGTACGGAAAAAATATAACTTATTTTTTTACGAGTAAAAATTCCCTCTCACAAGTTTGTGGTTTCATCATTCATGTTTTTAATGCAATTAGGTATTTTATGTTTATTTCAGTTTTTCTATCGTTTACGTAGATCTTTAATAGATTATCCGTAAATCTGACAGCGAATTCGTGCTCCGAATAGTTTGGCTGCTGTGCCATAATTGAAGCCGTGTGATGTCTTATATATATATATACTTTAGTGATAATGGATATTTTGTTTTATTGTATTATTGGTGTGCCTTTTATATGATTAATTATATATAAACTCTCAGGATGATGTTTTACAACATCTTAAATACGGACAATTACGCCAATGATTTCTATAAAACTACCTTTTACATTTACCATCAAAACGTCCAGATGTCGGCAATTAAACCAGAAAAATACAAGATACAGCCACTTGTATTGCCATATATAAGCAGTAAAATGTTTTCATTTGATTACATAACTAAAGCATCAATTAAGATTTCATTTAAAATTTATAACTAGAACAATAAACAACTTTCGAAGTAACATCAACGATAACAATTTAACAAAGTGGTAGTGCATCTGAAAAATTTGAGATAGTGACACTTTTCTTGTTTTTTTCAAAACTAATTTTTTTTTAGAACAAAGGGAACATAATATTATTATTTATTACTTCTATATTAATCAGATTTAGCTGTCGCCATTAAGATACGAGAAGACTGCGTTGTATTGTTATATTTGACAGTATATAGACGTGAATACAAATTTGGTTGAACCGCAAAATGCGCTGTTAATAATAGCATAATGTCTACAAGTTGTGGTAAATCGACTGTCGGTATTTAAAGACGGCTTAACTTTAGAATAAGTGTTATAATTGGTACTTTTTACGTCAGTTTTCGGCGCTTTTAGAAAATGATTATATTGATGAGTGAAAGTTAAATAATAAGGTTGTCATAAATCCCATACATTACAAAAGTAAATAGCAAATAACAAAATGTGTAAGATTCATTAAGAAGCTTTCATGTACGTTGTACGCTTGCAACTTTGGGGAAAATATATTCAGTTGCAGAATAAAGAATTGATCGCCATAATAGAAGTTTTTGATTCTTGATTTTTGTCTCGCCTTAACGGAGTCAAAAAGCGAGACAAAGGTATGCTGTTTCCGGCGGCGGCGACGGCGACGGCGTCAACAATGTATTAGTTTGTGATTAGGTGTAGTTTATGGTGAATGGCAATTAGTAGGTCAATAATATTTGGTATGTAGTTGTATAAGCATTTGCACATCTCATTTCCATGGAGATTATTTTGTCCTGTTCCATCAGTCATTGTCTATTGACTTCGAAACTTTTGCTTATTTTACATGTATTAGTTTGTGATTATGTCAGTTTATGGGGAACCACAGGTGGAAGATCAATGTTATTTGGTATGCAGTTGTATAAGCGTTGGCATATCTTGTTTATTCTTTAGTTTTCTATGTTGTGTCATGTGTACTATTGTTTTTCTGTTTGTCTTTTTCATTTTTAGCCATGGCGTTGTCAGTTTGTTTTAGATTTATGAGTTTGACTGTCACTTTGGTATCTTTCGTCCCTCTCTTGTTTACATTTGGCTCCGCCCCTTAATCGTGGTCTTTTGACTTTGAAAATGTTCTACGTTATCAAGTATTAGTTAGTGGTTAGGTCAGTTCAAGGTTGCAGTTCAGTAAATATTGACAAAGCAATTTCCCATAGGAACTCCTTTAACGGCTAGAACTGTACCACTTTTATATATCCCAAAAAGAGGCGTGTTTTGAGAAACAGCTGTATTTACAAAGTGCAATCTCAAGGGGAACCATTAGTGGTAGGCCAATGTTAATTGGTATTCAGTTGTATAAGCTTTGGCACATCTCATTTCCATGGAGATTATTTGGCCTTGCCCCTCAGTCACAGTCTAATGACTTTGAAACTTATCTTAGTTTATATGTATTAGTTTGTGATTAGATCAGTTTCAGATGAACTGCTTATGTTAAGTCAATAATATTTGGTATGCAAATTTATTGGCATTTGCAAGTATTGTATTCATGGAGATTATATAGCCCCCCCCCCCCCCTCTTCATGGTTCATTGTCTTTGTACCGTTTACATAGTTTACAAGTTAGAGTTAATGTATTTATATTTGGGAAGAACGACTTATAATGAGTCAGGGGTATTTGGTATGCATTTTTATTTAGCATTGGCACATTTCATTTACCTGGAGATTGTTTAGCCATATAACTGAGTCATGGTTCATTAACTTTGAATTTTTGCATAACTTGTGTAAGATGTTAGAGTATTGCTATTTGGGTTTCAACATTTGCATAATCAAAATTACAAAAAGGCGAGACATATCTCTGTGATAACAGTTTATGGTGTTTTAACGCCACATATAAGCACCACTTTATGGATATTTCGTGGCGACTAGTTTTTATTGGTGGCGGAAGGCGGAGTTCACGTAGAAAACAACCAACTTTCGATAGGAAAACTGACAAACCTATTCCATAATAGAAGAACATATTTTTGTGTGTTACAATTACAAGTGTGTATAGTTGCATCATTTAAGTTTTTATGTTATTTGTTTTTTTCTTCTTCATAGGTGTTTGATTCTGACAGCTAATTCAAGCTTAGTTTTGCTGCTGTGCCATCATTGCAGCCGTGTGATGTCTAATATATAATTTTTGTGATAATTGATATTTCTTTTCTTGATGTGCCTCTAATGATATCGATGAATTGTAAACAGTCTGGGATGGTTCTTTAAAAAATGTTAAATAAGGACAAGGACTTTAGTGTTTTCGTCGATACTCTCTTCATCATATAAAATGTTTTGTTGAATTTGAGATCTACGATCGTGGTAATACTAAAAAAGCACTGAATGATGGTTGAATTAAAACATACGCGGTCAATAAAAGCATAATTATTCAAATTTGTGGTAAATGACTGTTGCATAAGTAAGAAATGGCCCCCAAAGTTCGGAATCAACAAAAGAACGTACTGCTATGTGCAAAAATGCACACTCTCATTACAATTACGTTCGAAATTTCATCGTTCATGTTTTCATATAGTTATGAATTTTATCTTAATGGCAGTATACCATCAATCTACCTTAAATAGCTTATCTATAAATCTTACAGCAAATTCAAGGTTGGAATAGTGTGTCTGCTGTGCCATCATTGAAGCCGTAGGATAGCGGATGATTGCTATTTTGGTTCTTTATTTTCTTGATTATCGAAGAAATATATCACTGGAGGGACTTTTACGTTATCTTAAATGAGGACAAGGATTTTAGTGTTTTTGTTGAAACTCTATTATACATATATAATGTATTGTTGAATTTGATGGTTTACTGAAATGACAGTACAAAAAAAATGCGCTGTAAAATTTCATTGTTAAATAATTTCATTAGATGTATGTTTCATTATAATACGATATTCTGATTGGCTAACAGCACATCACATGTTATTAAACAATTGCATGAGACAATAACATTTATCATGCATGATGACACGATGTCCAACAATAAAGTGCACAGGTGAATTAAATAAAACTGTTTTCATGATCCTAGCTAAAAAATGTAATTATAAGTATTGAATGCTTCTTTTTGTAACTTTATAGGGTTGTAAAAGCATTGACCGTTTGTACATTTTTAGAATGAAGCGCTTCCGCGCTTCATACAAAATGTACTTCGGTCAACGCTTTTACACCCAAATAATTACATTAGATGTATGTTTCATTATAATACGTTATTGTGATCGACTAATTGCACATCACATGTTATTCCGTAAGCAATTGCATGAGACAATAACATTTCATTCATGATGACACGAGGTCCCACAATAAAGTGCATAGGTGAATTTAAAAATTAAACTTCATGAAAATCGTGTTTTTATAATCCTAGCTAAAAAATGTAATTATAAGTACATTGTATTGAATGCTTCTTTTTGTAACTTTATAGGGGTGTAAAAGCGTTGACCGTGCGTACATTTTTAGAATGAAGCGCTTCCGCGCTTCATACAAAATGTACTTCGGTCAACGCTTTTACACCCCAATAAATTTACAAAAAGAAGCATTCAATTCTTAAATAAATTTACAAAAAGAAGCATTCAATTCTTAATTACTGTTAATTTCTGAAAGTGATGGTAAAACGTGAGATTGTCAATGATTTAATAAGTGTCTTAAAATTGGTATATTTTTTTCACAGGTACCGGTTATTTTAGAAAATTATTTTATTTATGAGTGAATGTAAAATAATGGCGTTGTAATAAACTGTATACATTTGTAGATTCGCAAAACCAAAATGTTTGAGGTATTCACAATATAAGCATGCAGAACAGCTTTAAAAAAAAACCAGTTGCATAATTAAAAAAGACCGTCATATTACGGATTATTGCTGGTCTGGCGATGGGGGTTCAGTGGATTAGAACCTCCCTATTTTGACTATAAATGCTTTTGAATGCGAACATATATGAGGAAAACCTCTTATGGGTTGGAATCATCCCTTTTAAAAAATGGCTTGATCTGCCTCTAAAGGATATTTCGTTGTGTAAAAGTTCCCTCTCCCATTACAAGTTCGTAAAACCATCGTTTAAAAAACTAAACTAAAATAAACAACTGCAACAAATAAATGGTAGACAAATTAGGTATATTTTGATATCAAGATTAGGTTATATTAGTAGTTTTCAATTGTGTTCCCTGAGTGATAGAGCGAGTTTCACAAATGGACAAATATGACAGTTCACAATGCATTATTTGTTGTTACGGAAACTCTTGACAAGTCAATGATTTTAAATCATGGATATACAATTGTACTTTTCCGTTGTTATGAATTGTCCCATGATGCTTTTATGTCCACGAGTTATATATTTTCATTTAGAATTATCAATCTTTAGACAGATTCGATTTTCTTATCCTTCAGACTGTCTGCTTTATGGATGTTGCAAATGAAATGAACACAGATTATTTTCCGTACAACAAAGAAGTCCTAGGTTCGTGACAGGGTTATTATCATCAATATTACATATGTAGCGTTGATTAAAGATAATTAGTGACTTGCTTTGTATAATACAGTTGTAAAGAAGCAGAATCGTCGTCTCTGCATGTTAATTTTTTTCTTAGTTTGCGAGTCTTAAATAGATTTATTTTGGTTTTTCCATAAACACGTTTTTTTTTCATAAAATTTATTATTGGGTAATTTAAAGGTACATGTGTTGTTGTCTTGAAACACAGGCATTCATCTTTCAAAATTTCTTGAGACTTGCTAAGATAAGACTAAGGATTTTTTACCTTCTCAATCTCATAGTGGGTTATAAGGGGTAAGCATTCTCAGTCATATTTTGTTTATAGAACAATTTAAGGTCTGTCCGGTAGTTTTCTTGCGATCTTGATCTCATTTTCATTGTTTATTGGCCAATGTTATGTTTTCGTGGTAATATCTGTTTCTTAGACACTATATAAGTCACCAATATTTCAAATTGGTTGATGAAATGATTGCACGGTTAACCTTTTGTCTGACATGGTTCATCTGACCTTGATCATATGTTGATGATTGTTTCGTTGGTCAGTGTTGAATTTTCGTCGAGCCTGCGACTTCTATAAACAAATATTTATAAGGTTTAGAATAACAATTTTTCAAATAATTGATCCGCAGAAAAAGGTTAAGTTTTCGTGGGCATGTCCATATCTCAGATACTATACCTATAAGCAATATGTTTACTTTATTTGGTGTATGGTATGATTGTAAGGTGTTAATGTCCCACTTGCTGGTTTCATTTGATCATGACCTCATTTTCATGGTTAAATGGTTAACTTTTAGATTTTGTGTGTTGGTCTGTTTTTCTACTACTTGATAACTATTTCTATTACTACAAGCAATTGACCACCCATATGTAAGGGAAAATTTAGCGATGTACATGTCAGTCTTGCAGGTTTTATGTCACGTGACCTTGTCGTTAATCGAATCAATAAAAGCAGATGATAAATTCTTTGAAAAAGATGCTTTGATATTCAAATATGCCTTCGAATTGTATAGTTCTTTATATTATCAACCTAGTAAGAGAGTGAGGCTTCAGGTCAAGAGCATTTCAATATAATCGGGGTTAGGTTAAGTCTGGATCAAGCTACATAAAATTTACTTATGCTGAAAGGCTGTCAACGTATTTGACACGTATACAGATTAGTATACTGATATAACAATTTTATGTCACTGTCCTACACTATCTTTCAAAATTGTCGTTGATAATATACTTTATAGCTATACTTATTTCTGCTAGAGCAGACTATGATACTAAATAAGATGAACCCGAATTATAAAAAATTTCCGGTCACGGTCATCTTTAAATTATAAGTTGATACGAAAAACGCTCTGTTCATTGTCGTCTGCTCGACCACTCGTCCGTCCTCTGACATTACTATTGGAACAGGTCTAAAGCTTTTATTTTTAGACCGAAGATACATGACTGTTTATTATACAGTTTTCTTTAAAAAAATTATAAACCAAGTAACATAGCACTATGTGTATGGTGGATCTGCATTCCTTTACGTAGTCGTGTAGACGCCATACTGCTCACACAACATTTAACATGCATTAACTTTCCAAGGTTTCTCTACCGTTGTCATTGGTGCCAATACTGGCCCATCAACGTACACATTCATATGCAGATATTGGTCACTGATCGGTGTCGATAAATCACCATTACATATGTGTTACATGTAAAGAGTATTATATCTTACAAACATTTAACGCGGGAAATCCGAGTGAACCTGTTTGTTTTCTCCCATTGATATTGCATTCATAGCAACAAGATATACTAGAAATATGTCTTGCTGCGGAAAGGAGAAGTGAAATTATAGCATCAGTTTTTTAAGCAACTGATTGAAGATATATTTCACGATGTTTTTTTTTCAGTCACACTGTTTTGGGTACACATTTTAAAATATTACCCAAAATGTATTAGATTCTCAAACTGACTACTTGATATGAGTACTAAACAAATAACTATTTGAAATTTACAATCTATGATTGAAGACTTACAACTTTCTGATCATTTGTGTTCCAGAAAGGTGCCGATCAAAATTTTTTGGAATCAGGTAAATGGATTTATCAATATACACAGCAGTTCTTTTCATATCGAGAAGCTACTATTAAAAAAAAAGTTAGAAATTCCATTTGTTAAACATCTGTACTCGATCAAATCTACAGTAATTAAACACAAATAGCTTTTGAGTGTTAAACTGCCCACGTAATCATCACGGTATGTTTGGAACATGGATAAATGTTAAAACGAATTATAGTAAACAAAATAGATATTAGATATGCAAAGGACGTTTAAGTCGAAAACAAACGACAAGTACACAAATAAACGATTCATTTGTATTTTTTTTTACGTCGACTTATACATACATTCATTATAACTATCGTGACTTTTGATTTATTCTGTTGGAAATAACACAGAAATCCCCATGCTACTGTTGACAATAATATGATAACGAGATTTTAAGTTTGAAATATAGATGGAGAAAAGTATTAAGTCAGTCAGGAAATTTTATAAAAGGACCTGTCACATGGATACTTAGTCGTGGAAAAAAACAATACAAATTGATGCTGTTACATTAAAATCTCAGACGCAAACGTCGTCAGCTCAAAGCTCTCTTTAATTAAATTACATATGAAACGTTTCATGCAATGTACTTATAAGCTAACCAGAGGTTGGAAAAAAGACATTTATTTGTTATTTGAATAATCGGACACCGTTTGTTGACCAGACTTTGGTCAGTTAAAGACCCTACCTCATCTGTTTAGAGTACTAACTTTTTGGTTAATATTGGTAAATTTCTGATCAATCTTGACTATGTGATTATCTAGATGAAAAACACAAATCAATTAAATTGTTTTTTATTCAGGAAAAAAACATATCATCTAACACAAATACGTTCCTTCTACGAAAACATTGATACTAATTGCGATGTTAGATAAGAAAACATGGTTTGTGGATTAGTGCGAATTGACTTTGACCAAGCATTCAGTAACTACGAGTACTTTTAGGTCAGTACTTTTGTGGGGTTCACTTGTTGTGTGTTTTTGTTAGGATTTTGTTGTGCTTTACGCCGATCTGATAAGTAAAGCCCTTTCCAAATGATTTTGACAGGTTGTTCTTATGATGTGTATTTATATATGTGTCCAATGTTCGGAGTGATGTGTAGTTACATATGTGTCCAATGTTATGAGTAGGTTCAGCAGAAAAGTGTTTAACCGTGGCCTATTCTATATGTGCATATCCAAGGTCAGCGGCCATTTTCTTAAAAAAATATTACGATACAAATTGATCTTTACTTAACTGAAATGTCCTTGACTTACGCGTATCTTAATACGTAAGATGCCAGGCCGTTTTGTGACGCTACTGCTTTGTTGAAAATTTTGTCATGCCGTAATCTGCCATAGCTTACTGTACAGTATCACTTTTGTTCATTGAGAACCGGTATACGGTAGTCTTTATTTGTTTACATCATTGTTCTTTGGTATTTCCTGGAACAATGTCTCTTTGATAAACACGTGCATGTCTTATCATGTTATGAATATCAATTCAACCAAACTGTTACAAAGTGCTGAAGATTGTCACTGAAAACAGTTTTGATTCAATATTGCAAATGCAATTTCATTATAAACTATGAATTGAAGGAAACGAAAATAAGGAGACTCGAAGTATCCTTTACAAAATAGTTTTTTCTTGAATCTGATGTGCTCTCGGGATGGGAAAAGCTTGTTTACTAGTACCTGTCTGTCCGTGACTCATCAGTGTCTCGTTTTTCACGATAATTACAAGTCTTGACTTGACGTGTCGACATCCTTCGTCTGATCAGGTGTCTTTCATTGTTACCGGAATCTAGTTCAATTTGTTCTCTGCTTCGTTTGCCGAAATCTAAATATGGTCAGATGCAATGCTTGTCACATTCAGCTGACAACATATTATTGAAAGACGGAACTAAGTTATAAAAAGTAAAATCACAAAAATACTGAACCCCAAGGAAAATTCAATCGGAAAGTTTCTAATCACATGGCAAAATCAATTGACAACACACATAAAAAACGAATGGACAAAAACTGTCATATTCCTGACTTGAAACAGGCATTTTCAAATGAAGAAAATGTCGGATTGAACCTTGTTTTATGGCGCTAAACCTCTCACATTTATGTCAGTCGCATCAAATTCCGTTTTTTTTTCAACGATGCGTGAACAAAACAGACATAATAAAAAAAAATGTAAAAATATGGGTAACATATGATTGAGCGGGTTTACTAAAGTAAAACAACAGCTAACATGACATTTTTGTTTTCTCTCCATTGCCAATCAGAGAATATACCGTATTCGCTTAAATTGTTTACCTACTATTTAGTCGTATGAGGATAGGATTATTATCTTAAATTGTTTACCTACTATTTAGTCGTATGAGGATACTAGGATTATTATCATTGTTGAATGTAGTTTTCGTGCAGGTTTTGAAAAATCTACTTGTTTTGAAGCGATATAAAATAAAGACAAATCAGTCTCAGTCTAAGTCATTAGAATGTTTCTATCAAACAGGAAATCATGAAATAAGAAGTTTCCGTAATGTGATTCAGGCTCCATACAAATGGAAAATTGAATTTTTACTTATACATTCTTTACGATAATCGTTTTATATTTGACTGTTTTATTGAATTGCTGTTTCCGAAAAACGTTCAGTAGACGTAATGCACAAGGTCATGTTTTTTCTCGGACTGTTAATGACGTCTTTACACCAATTCCACTGCCACTGGATATTGGATGTGTAATGATTGGTATGTGAGTCTTAGAAAAATGCTTTTTTTGTTAGTTGTTATTAGTTTTGAACTAATTTTCAGAAACTGCGAGAACTGGTAGATCTGTGAACTTTTTGTCTTTTGTGTTTTTATGCCCCACCTACGCTAGTACAGGGGCATTATGTTTATGGTCTGTTCGTCCGTCCGTCTGTCTGTTTGTTCCTCCGTGCGTCCGTTCGTCCTGCTTCAGGTTAAAGTTTTTGGTCAAGATAGTTTTTGATGAAGTTGAAGTCCAATCATATTTAAACTTAGTACACATGTTACCCATGATATGATCTTTCTAATTTTAATGCCAAATTAAAGTTTTGACCCCAATTGTAGGTCCACTGAACATAGAAAATGATAGTGCAAAGTTCAGGTATTTTTTTTTTGTCAAGGTAGTTTTTGATGAAGTGGAAGCCCAATCAATTTGAAATTTAGTACTTCGATATAATCCTTCTAATTTTAATGACAAATTAAAGTTTTTATCCAAATTTCAAGGTCCACTGAACATGGAAAATGACAGTTCGAGTGGGGCATCCGTATACTATGGACACATTCTTGTTATAAGTTGTTTTGTGATTTGTATTCATATCTTCTTATTGTTATCGTTGTCTGCACTTTTAAGATTTGAATTTTTAAATGTTCTGTTGCTACATATTGTTTTGTACCCATTTGAAGGAAACAACAAATATTCATCTGCTCTAGAACTATATTAGAAGACAGAGGTTGGAAGAAATATTTGACATAGTACAAATGGTTTATTATGCAGGGATAGGTATAAAAATATGACATCATAAATTGTCATCTGCATGGAACTTTATTACTATACAGGGATTTGAATACACGTTTGACATATAACAAATTGTTTATTATGCAAAGATAGGAATATACATTTGACTTACTGCGAATGTTTTATTATGCAGGGATAGACATAAACATTTGACAAATTATGAACCAATTGTTCTCAATGAACAATTGAAGGTCTTTCCATCCAAAATTATATATTTTGATATGAAAATATGTAAATTCTGTTTAAAATGTCATTTCTATTGTCAAATGATAGCTAATTGTACGATGATTCCAAAAATACATGGTTTCTATACACTTACGTTTGAAATAAAGAGTTAATTGGTTACTTCCGGTTTTATTTTGTAATTGACTTGACTATGATTCCAAAAGTATATGGTTCTATTAACTTTCAAATAAAAAAAAGTATAAAAGAAGTCACTTCAAGTTGGCATTTTCAAGGTCATATGGCTTGCAACCTAATGCACCAAGTCCCATGTCTTTATCATTTAAATACATGTATATGAAATTATATCAAAATGACACAATTTTGAATGTGACCTTGACCTCTATCACCAGGTCACAAAGTAATGAACTGAAATCAAAAGACCATATGTCTCTACCAAATATGGTTAATAAGTAATATCCCCATGCAGATAGTTTTAAATATAAGAGGGGAGAAATCTTTCATTTTCTGTCACTGTACCTGCTTAACTAAATATCACGTGTAACACCATGTCGCATATACCAATTTTGTAAAACATATTTTGTCGATATCTTCTACTACTTCTGATAATAAGTAATAAGCCAAAATAAAAATTTAGGACACGACACTGACCTTTGACCTTGGCCTAATTGTTCTTGGACCAATGACCTCAAATCAGAACACCCTAGGTCTCTATCACTAATGGTTCACAAGTTTCAAAAACATATAACTTAAATAATATGTCATGGTTAAATATATTTTAGGCGCTTAAACTTTACCCTCGTGTGGTACAGTAGTATAAGAGCATAACATGAGAAAAAAGGGGGAAATCAGTTTTTAAGAATTGTTTTACACGGTCATTTCGGGGCCTTTTATAACTGACTATGCGGTATGGGCTTTGCTCATTGTTGTCGATGACCTATAATTGTTTATTTCTGTATTATGGTCTCTTGTGGAGAGTTGTCTCATTGGCAATCATACCACATCTTCTTTTTTTTTTTATATAGACACATTGAAACTAAGTACGAAAAAAAACTAAGTAAAAGGAATAAACTACGAAGTAAAATCTATGACTACGTGCAGTTACGTAAAGATTTGTTCAAAGTCTATTTTCAACTTATTGATGGACCATGCAATATATAGACAGTGCAATTCAATTATGTTTTATGTCAATTTATAAATAGTAGTATAAATGTGCCAGTTAATTAGAATTGGAATCGCGGAGGAGCTGTAGTACATTCCATCAATATCAGATGAACAACGACTAATGTATCAATTCTATAGTCAGTTAGAATGGTTTCCTTTAATTATACATTTAATTGCATGGGATACAGCGTATTGCGATACTTGTCTTTAAAGTAGTCTTGGTGCCATCTATTATGAAATAAGAAATGTCATATTGTTTGAGAATGACATTTGCTCTTCATGATTTAATAAATATGTTGATTCTAAAACTGTCTAGCCATTGTCCATTGAACAATAAATCACCAAAGATAAAAACTATATGCAAATAGCAAGATATGGATTGATTGCCATGAAGGCAAATGGACATGATTTTCCTTAATATAAAGAAATTTTTCACAGCAACAACCAAACAATCTACAAAAATACGAAAATTAAACGTCTAATATAGTTACTGTATACAGTAAACATGCAGTCAAAAATCTGTACATTACCGTATTGACGGATTGAAAGTCCTTAATTTATATATTACATATGTAAATAATGTATAAAGAAAGTGACATTCAACGGATTGAAAGTCCTTAATTTATATAATTACATATGTAATCACTTTATACAGAAAGTGACATCCAATGTTCCTTCTATGTATTTGTATGGCCACGCAACGAAGTTATCGGTGCCATATAGTTTTACCCTTGTCCGAAATTCCGTTATTTCGTAATTCCGTAATTCCGTCATTCCGCAACAAACCATAATATACGGAGTTTTTTTTTCTAAACGCCTTCAGATATTAGGCTGATTTTCGGTATGTGAGTTAACCGTGATGAATTACAGATCAAGTTTAAATTTCGCTCCGCTCTGCTAATTGTTGCCGAAATTAAGGGTTTACAACTTTGAAAATTGTTGAAAGTCACAGTTATACAGACTTTTTTTCTAAACTCTTTCAGATATTGGGCTGATTTTTTGGTATGTGAGTTAACCATGATGAGTTACAGATCAAGTTTAAGATTCGTTCTGCTCCGCTAATTTTTGCCGAAATAACGGGCTTTGGACTTTTATAAATTATTGAAAATCACAGTTTTACCTATTTTTTAGCTCACCTGGCCCTAAGGGCCAAGTGAGCTTTTCCCATCACTTTGCGTCCGGCGTCCGTCGTCGTCCGTCGTCGTTAACTTTTACAAAAATCTTCTCCTCTGAAACTATCATCATTGGGGTATCTAGTTTAAAAAATGTATCCGGTGACCCGGCCAACCAACCAAGATGACCGCCATGGCTAAAAATAGAACATAGGGGTAAAATGCAGTTTTTGGCTTATAACTCAAAAACCAAAGCATTTAGAGCAAGTCTGACAAAAAAGTAAAATTGTTTATCAGGTCAACATCTGTCTGCCTTGAAATTTTCAGATGAATCGGACAACTTGTTGTTGGATTGCTGCCCCTAAATTGGTAATTTTAAGGAACTTTTACTGTCTTTGGTTATTATCTTGAATATTATTATAGATAGAGATAAAATGTAAACAGCAATAATGTTCAGCAAAGTAAGATTTACAAATAAGTCAACTCGATTAAAATGGTAAGTTGACCCCTTTAGGAGTTATTGCCCTTTTTAGTCAATTTTTAACCATTATTCGTTAATCTTAGTTATCTGTTACTCCTCTGAAACCACTGGGCCAAAGTTAATCCAAACTTGGCCACAATCATCTTTGGGGTATATAGTATAGAAAATGTGTCCGGTGACCCGGCCATCAAACAAATATGGCTGCCATTGCATAGAATAGACCATAGTGGTAAAATACAGTTTTTTAAAAAAAATCAAAAACCAAAGCATTTAGGGGTAAAATTGTTCATCAGGTCAAGATCTATCTGCCTTGAAATTCTCAGATGAATCGGACAACCCTTTGTTGGGTTGCTGCCCATAAATTGGTAAAATTTAAGGAAATTTTGCTGTTTTTGGTTATTATCTTGAATATTATTATAGATAGGGATAACTGTAAACAACAATAAAATTTAGCAAAGTAAGATTTACAAATAAGTCCGGATGACCAAAATGGTCCATTGACCCCTTATGGAGTTATTGTCCTTTATAGTCAATTTTTAACAATTTTTCATAAAATTTGTAAATTTGTAATAACATTTTCCACTGAAACTACTGGACCAAGTTCATAATAGATAGAGATAATTGTAAGCAGCAAGAATGTACAGTAAAGTAAGATGTACAAACACATCACCATCACCAAAAAACAATTATGTCATAAATCCATCTGCTTCCTTTGTTTAATATTCACATAGGCCAAGGTGAGTGACACAGGCTCTTTAAGAGCCTCTAGTTTCTAAAGTCTTTCAGATATTGGAATGATTTTTGGTATGTGAGTTAACCATCATGAGTTACAGATCAAGTTTAAGATCAAGTTTGAGATTCGTTCCGCTCCGCTTATTTTTGTTAAAATTGAGGGTTTGCAACTTTGAAAATTGTTGAAAGAGCCTCTAGTTTGTATTTTGCAAGAATTTTAACATATTTTAATAACAACTTTATAGCTTGTTGCATTATAATTCTTGTAATCTGATCGTCTGCATTTAACATAAAATCCTTGAAATATCCAGTGATAAACTTGCGAATTTTCTTTTCTGATGCGGGTTGTGATATGTGACGTCATGACGTCATAGATCTTTAAACAAGATTTTTTGATATTGACCACCAATTAACATATAATTAGAAACATATCGTCGATTTAGGTAAAAATAAAAACAAGGCCTTAGATACGTCAAGTAACATGTGAAACACGTGATCGTCATATCAAATGAAAACAGTAAAATGCTACACTATATTATGTATTATTCATCTATACGTTTATATACGGTCCATAATCTAAACTTAACAATACGTTATTAACGTTACATCACGGCAATAATGAACAAAGATCCATACAGTAGATGAAGTCATAGAAGCTTTGAACAAATTACAGAAAAGAAAAAGCAAATAATGTCTGAATCATTTTTCCTCAATCAAGGACGAAGACATGTATGTTTTGCTTCTTTATCTCTTATTTATTGTTAAAAATAAATTTAATAATATTAGTGGTTCTGTCTTTGGAACCGGAATAGATTTTGTAATAACAAGACACGACATGTGAATTAAATTTTGTGATCAGGTGCGTTGTTGTGCGTTGCTGTTAATGAAGTGGTTTGTATTATCCGATTTTCTAAAAAAATCAAGAAACCGAGATTGATGATTTAGTTGTCACGAAGAGATAAAAGACGAACAGAATTAATGATTTCCATGACAATAAAACACTACAGGTAGCAACACGACGGCAATATGGGATTTTGATGTGTTGTAATTGCATAAGATTTTCACTTTAAATGCTGATTTGAATATTTTTTTAAAAAACAAATGTTATGTCAGTGTTGGCATCGTGATGCCTCACCTTTGTACAATGTATGGTGAAACAAAATGGCATACACTTCAAACTGTTTATGATTTTGATCTCGATGAACTATCTATCTAGATTTGTTATGTATATTTATTTCAAGATTTCAAGATTTTATTTTATTTGATTGCATTTTTTGTTTGTTTAATGATAAGAAAAATTGACTGTTTGTTTTAAGTTGTAGACAACCATTCCCTAAAAAAATGCAAGTACAGGTTTGAGAATTCTAAAGATTAAAGAATAGTCGTTTTTTTTTTAAATCTTTGAATTCAATTGTATGTTCAAAAATCAGTTTATGTGTATCATTATCATATTTAGTCAAAATTGATAAAATTTTGATTTGATTTTGATTTAATTCTTTGTAAATCTCTTTTGTAATTGTCTCATTTGTACTCTCAAAAGGATTTGTATAGTAAATCCTTGATACTCTTAATTGGAGCTCTGGTGGTTTCTTATCCACCAAAGAAACTAAAAGGTCAAAATCTAAATAAGTCTAGAAATTAATAAACAATAAGCTGTTGTATTTGCTTACTTCATATATAATTGTATAACCCTGGTCATTGTTTGGTGAAAATATATATGGGAAAATATTAGGAAACGTAAATATAAAATCAATTTTTGGTTTAGTTATGTACACATGTGACTGACTTTCTTTGGATTTCAGGGGGGATTGAGTCCAACATCAGGTGATGTACACATGTGACTGAATTTCTTTGGATTTTAGGGGGGATTGAGTCCAACATCAGGTGATGTACACATGTGACTGAATTTCTTTGGATTTAAGGAGGGATTGAGTCCAACATCAGGTGATGTACATATGTGACTGAATTTCTTTGGATTTTAGGGGGGATTGAGTCCAACATCAGGTGATGTACACATGTGACTGAATTTCTTTGGATTTTAGGGGGGATTGAGTCCAACATCAGGTGATGTACACATGTGACTGAATTTCTTTGGATTTAAGGAGGGATTGAGTCCAACATCAGGTGATGTACATATGTGACTGAATTTCTTTGGATTTAAGGAGGGATTGAGTCCAACATCAGGTGATGTACATATGTGACTGAATTTCTTTGGATTTTAGGGGGGATTGAGTCCAACATCAGGTGATGTACATATGTGACTGAATTTCTTTGGATTTTGTGGGGATTGAGTCCAACATCAATTGAAGTACACATGTGACTGAGTTTCTTTGGATTTTAGGGGGGATTGAGTCCAACATCAACAGATGTACACATGTGACTGAATTTCTTTGGATTTTAGGGGGGATTGAGTCCAACATCAGGTGATGTACACATGTGACTGAATTTCTTTGGATTTTAGGGGGGATTAAGTCCAACATCAGGTGATGTACACATGTGACTGACTTTCTTCTTATAAATTTGGATGGAGAATTGTATTATTTGCATTCATACCAAATTTGGTCTCTTGTGGAGAGTTGTCTCATTGACAATCATACAACATCTTCTTTTGATTTAATAAAATACAATTATTTTATGCACAAGTGTAATAGTGAATACACAGGCGTGTCTATGTTCAACCAGATAACGGCGGGAAATTCGTAGAAATGTTTAGTAGGCCGAAAATACATTTTAGATGAAAGTCGTAGTCTAGTGGTCAGTCCATCGGACTACTAACACAAAGGTTACTGGTTCGTTCCACGCTCCGGTGAGAAAATTTTAGGTACTGTAGGGGACGGTAAAAGGCTGACACGTGATAAGAGAGGACCATATCTATTGCACGTTAAAGACAACCTTGTAGATTTAGAAAAAAAGAGCAGGCTAATGCCACTACAAGGCAGCACTCGCACTCGCAAAGTGGAAAGGGATTCATATAAGTTGCAATAACTTTTTTTCCGATTTCACTATAGATAAATATGTTTAAACTACAATGTAATACACATCACAATGTCAGGACATTATAACATTAATCCTTACGAGAAGTAGAAAATATAAGTAGGGTAAATATGTCCTTTGACAAATCCCAGGTGTATGCCCATCTGTACAAATTTACAAATGAAATTCTATTTAGTATTGACGAAAAGAATATAAAATAGAAATTATAACATGCATTTATAATAAAATAAAAAAGACGGTGATCTCTAAAATGACTCTTTAAAGCTACAAAGAGCAGTTTGTATTTAAATGAACTCATAGAAATACACTGGTTATCCTTGTTTTCGTTTCTTTTGTTCTCCTGTACAGTAAAGTCTGTGATCACCAAACATTGCGTTCTCTCCTGTACAGTAAAGTCTGTGATCACCAAACATTGCGTTCTCTCCTGTACAGTAAAGTCTGTGATCACCAAACATTGCGTTCTCTCCTGTACAGTAAAGTCTGTGATCACCAAACATTGCGTTCATGGTAAATCGTGTTAATGTATCAATCGAAACTTACATACCACAAATGTAGTAATATATTTCAGTTGAAATTATATTTTGTTCACAGACAATCTCTTTGAACAGAATTAAAATCTTCAGATTTTCGGTTTATGTTGGTATGACGGGATTTGTTTTTTTTTATTTTCCCTCCAGTTTTGGGTCTTGGGAATTTTAAGAAGTTTTCATCATAGATCATTGCCCCGTAGACAATTGATTTACAAAAAAATATCAGTTAATAACCTTGAGTGACCAACGGAATATTCGGTGAGACATAAGCTTCCTGTTAAGCTCATTTACTAAGACTTTTAATGTGTTAGAATTCTTATCTCAGACACAATAAAATGTGATGCTGATCAGTTAGACCCTTTAACTAGAAGTAATAAATAACACATGAAACTTATATTAGTAAAATAAAGCTTTCGAGAAGAATAGTTACAGAGATGTAATGGTCAGAACCAGGTGGTTGTGTCAGTGTTGTTGAATTAAGTCTCGATAAATGTAAATTCTATACTTTCTACCGTCAGCTCTTGATGATGATGCTGTACCTTTCATGTTTCCCTTATTATGAAAAGGGAAACTTATTTTCTTATGATCAAAACAGACATCAGACTGTAACCCATGTCTTTATAGCCCAAAAGTAAATATGAAAATAACAAAAATACCGAACTCCGAGGGACAATTCATAACGGTAGGTCCGTAATCATATTGCAAAATCAAAAGATAAAACTTATCAAGCAAATGGATATCTGCTATGATCATATTCCCGACTAGGTACAGGTATTTCCCTATGTAGCTTGGTTTTATAGTAAGCTAAATCTCTCACTTGTATGGCAGTCGTATACAAGTTCCATATATTGACCATATTCCCGACTGGGTACAGGCATTTCCCTATGTAGAAAAAGATGAATTCAACTTGGTTTTATAGTTAGCTAAACCTCTCACTTGTATGGCAGTCGCATACAAATTCCATACATTGACAACGATGTATAAACGAAACAAACAAACATACATGTAGCATAATAAGTAAAAATGAATAAACTGAGGGTACATCAGTCAATTTGTATTATAACCTGAATCACTAAAACAAACAAATTTTTAACAAAGAAACACAAAAGGGCATATAGTCAAAGCACACCAGCAAAAATAAAAGACAATAATACAAAAAATAAGCATAACACAACTTGGGTGTTTTTTTGGAAATGTGTGGGATTGAAATGAAGCAATGCAGTAGGCAGACTACAATCAAAGCATCACTTATGAGTTCAATTCCCAGTTAAGATTTAACCATAGAGGTAATCCAATAGTTTGAATGCGTTAGATTCGCGTTTCTGGATTTTCAATTGCCATCATCAAACAAACAAGGTCTGAATGTTCAGTTTAACTTTTTAAACTATCAGTTTTCAAGACTTCATACAAAATGACAGGAAATGACTTTCCTATTCAAGTTGAAAATAGTCCTTTGATGTGTTTCGTCGAAAACTTCTAATGATGAGATATAAAATACGTGGAATTTAAAAATAAATTTCATGAGGATTTACTTTAGAAGTCGTAATAATTTTATTTGAATTATTCTTGTTCCATTTTGAGATCTGAAAATTGAATCATGTTATTTGGCGAACATTGTAATTACATAAAAGTTTTAGCTGTATAATGTTGAAAATATGCACAAATGTAAATTAGAAGACAGTAATTGCTCTAACCTCGTAAAACTTGTAAATGTAAGAGCTGCAGGGAAAATTCTCAACAAGGCCTACATAATTACTTGGACCTGCTATAAACGAGGGGGATAATAAAACATTATTCTGAAAGATTTATTAACGAAATTAGTCCTAACAAGAAGAACTATCTTTAAAAAAGATATTCGACGTATTTAGATTTGAGTATATATTTAAAACTATCATTTCGATAACCTTCAGAAGCATAATGACTAAATGATGCAGGACCTGATTATTAAAATCTCCATCTGAATGTTACTACAAGACTGAATTCTTTACTAAGTCTGGTTATATTAAGGCAATAATATATAAGAATATTGTGATGACACCTACACATTTTATTTGTCAAAAATTCTAGTGCAAATAAAAAGGAACTAATATACATTTACTACTGTTTACATTAAACTTAATTCATGGTTAACAAAGCTAGAAACTATTGGTAGTATAAGTAGTATCTTTCTGTTTACATTCACCAAAACCCCGCGGAAATCTCACATGCGTAGGTGCGTTCTAAAAGTCATGTACGTTCGTACAACACAGTTTACATTAAAAATTATATATATAAACAGCTTTCATGGATGCAAATAACTATTGGAGACGTTTTTTCAAACACAACCAAATCACCCACCATGACGGCATTTTGTCCAATCACAGAAAGGATTTTTGAGCATGCGTAGTCTTGTACCATAGTGACGCGTCCTTAAGTTCAAAGTGCACAAACCGAAACTAAACCGACTACGTCGGAAAAAAGAGTTTTGACTCTAGATGTACTTGGTTGTATCACGTCATTGTACATTGTTGTAGAAAGCGATTTCAGGGGAGGGTTCCGGGGTTGAAACCTCCTTTAGTTTTGAACGATCACTGAATTCGGACATAGGGACATATGGTTGGGACCCTCCCTCTTTATTCTGAATTGGGAATCCACTTTTTGGGAAACGACTAGATCCGCCCCTGCAGTATCTAGCATTTTGCTGCATCCTTTTTGCATATGTCCTTCGTGTTTCAAGTTCAAATAACTTGATTCAGATATTTTAATTATTATTTTTCAAAAGCGGTAACAATTGGTTAATATCGTCCCGATTTAAAATTGATATTCATGACGTGGATCTCAACAACAAAATATTGCACCATGTTTTTTTTCGTAAAGTGCTTTGAATTCACAAAGATGTAAATAAGCGAAATAAGAAAAAAGAGGAAAAAATACTACCACACCATCTTACAAGCACTTACCGCAAAGGACAATATAAGAAGTCAACATAAATCATTTTAATAGTTTTAAATTTTCCTTGGGGAAGGTGAAAGTTTGAAAGTGTAATGCTGTTATCGTTTATTTAAAACAAATTGAGAAGAAATCATCTTAAATATTATGCAAGAACACATTAAATGAAACAGCAAATACGTTTAACTCAGTAATGATAGTTACAAGCCTTGCAATTACATGGAACCATTGTGCGTTTTCTCTTTTAAATTTCTTGAAAATGCAGAAATTCGAATTACAGCTGCATGCTGTTATAAAGCAAGAAAACATTAATTTTTAATTAAATGTTCAATGGTCGTACATTTGCATAGATATGTTAACATTCACATGAATAAAGATCTATCTATCTATCTACATTCACATGAATGTAATGGACATAATTTATTGTATGTTCACATCGTACGGACGTAAGCTTTAAATCTTTCTGAAAATTAACATGGCTGTACTTCATCGAACAACATACTTTTGATTGCGTCACTGTTTTCTTGACCACATCTCAATGCTTGAATATTCATAACCAGATTTTCAGTATTGAGCGAATTTTGTAGTTCAAGACAAAAGAAGATATAAAATGCTGTTTTATTTTGCCTTGACCTAACTTATAGGCTTTTTTTTTTTTTTTACACTTTCTTGTATTGCATTCTACGTTTTTCATTGTTGTAAATGATCTCAGTAAATAATATTTCAATATCTATGCTGATTTAAAAAAAAGAAAAATCTGATCAAACTGAGTTAATACAGGAGCTTGCAATTCATATGTTGTCGTTTGTCTACTATTTCGTTTTTCGTTGATTGCTTTGTACATAAATCAGTTCGTTGCTAAATGTTCTTCTTTTCTCGTTTGAATTGTTTGACATTTTGTCATGTCGGACCTATAATAGCATACTTGTAATACAGTATGGATTGTTTTGTATCGTTGAAGGCCGTACAATGACCAATATGTGTGCCTCCATATACATCATTGTGGCCTCTGGTGGATTGTCTCATTAGTAATCATACCACATCTGTTTATTCTTTATTTTAGCAATGGTATCAGTAATCTTCGGAGATTTACCTCACGAAAATCATCTTTTCAGAAAGTGTCATAATCATAAGGATTCTCTCAAAGTTTATTTCAGAAAGTGTCATAACTATAAGGATTATCTCAAAGTTTGTATCTGAAATTAAAGCATGTGTTCGGATTTTTGATCGTAAATGAAGTCGTATATGGATTTAGATAAAATTTACACCAAGGCCTAAAGATTTAATTTTAAAATAGGTAATAATGTTTACATATCATCAATTTAACCAAAATATTTAAAATATAAAGAGATATTATTAATGTATTCTTTGATTTGGTTTCGCAGTAGTGCTCTTCTATTTCACGGAGATGGTATTATCTGGTTTTTATTTTGAAGTTTGATCTATCGTTTTTAGGTAAAGATGGAAGAAATGCAACCAAAACCTTATGGGAATGACTTGATATCTTAAAATGTTCCAAGGCTTATCACTTACTCTACCTTGTTTGATACACAATATATAGTGCATTGGTAATTACGTACAATCCATGAACATTTCCAGAAATTTATCGATTTGATATATGCTCAGATATTCAAGGCAAAACATGATGTTTCACTTGTCAAGAACATGAAAAAAATTTTGCAAGGTGCAGTAATCTAATATCTGTTCTAAAAATAAAATGATGTCATTGTAAAATTCACATGAAAAGAAATTGGAGTTATCTTCCTTTGGCAAGAATTGTTGTTCAATCAACTACTTAATTCTACATCACACTGATGAATTGAAGCAATCTTTACCGTTCAGTGTTTAAAAACACTTGGAGTATGCTATACATTTTAAGGGGGTAGACTCTTTAATTCAGTGATGGGTTTGTAATAGTAGAGTTTTATTAATGTATTTTAAGCATTTACATGAAACAGATTGAAAAAATGTATCCTAGAAGCTTAGAACGTATTTATGAAAATGGCTGACACAAACGTATTGATGATTTTAAGAGTTATTTTCCTTCACCTAGTTCTACCTCCTTAAATAAAGTGATTTATTTAAGGTATTTTTCAGATATAACGGATGTAGTTCATAAAATATCTATTAAACGTGCATTGACAAATATTCACTTTATACAAACAGTGTGTGATTTGATGGACAATTAAACTACTGATCACTTTTGAATAACGATAATGTAAGCAATTGTTTAACACTGCATGCATGGCCTTTGACGATGACCGATACCCATTCAGTATTTCGAGCAAACAAATGCTTCTGAAAAGCAAAACTAAGCTAAGGTTTCAAAGTTAATAAATTCATGACTGTGGGGAAAAAACATTTAAAATGCAGTCTATTTTAAGTAAATACTTTGAAACGTAAACAATTAAGGAACGAAATGTACTGTTTTAGTCAAACCGTAGAATAGTTATACCTAAGAGAGATATAGAGTTTAGAAAACAAACAGGTATGACTCCGACTTAGTAACATTAGAGCTATTAATCGGAAAAATCTTCTTGAAAATTAATTAAAACATATAAGTTTCTGGACACGATGCTTGATGTGAACTCATTATCTAGTTCATAGTTATAAATCACAAGAAAGGCAGGTGTTCGAATAAGAAAGGACGAAGTTATCCGCTATTAATAATTATAAATAAGGACAGTTTTACAGATAATATATTTTGATTTGGGTTTTGTTTTTATCTTATTACAAAAAGGCAATAATGAACAAGCCAAGCAGTTATTTATTAATTCTAAACATGTAGATAGTGACAGTGTTAGGGTTCATATTCTGGTCATTTGGGGATATATTAACAAAAACGTATGTTAGTTACACGTCCTTGATATTAATAATTATAGCGCATTGAGAGGCTAATTCCAATTTATATTCAATTGTAAGACGTACAAATTGTCACTGGAATTGTAGTTTTAGTTTTGGTAATCGGTCATATGTATTTTGATCGGCTCTAAATTAAGACATCTAATCATACATTCTGAGTATGAACAGAAATCAAAGTAAGCATATTAAAGCTTGTGTTAGAGTGCAGTAAACTGTTGTGCGTAACCGAAATGCACTATATTTCCCTACTTCATCAGATCTTATTAAACGAGTCTATTTTTTCGACTCATTGAGCTTGTTGATGATAAGATGTCAATCGAAAGCGTACGATTAATAGCTACAGAATGGTAAGATGTACTAAAATGTTTTATACTTAAGCTGTGTTATTATTGTATTCATTTAAGAACTGAATGATTCTGGGTTTTTTCCGGTTACATTGGGAAATTAAAAGCGTTAAATGTTGTATATTTAAGGCTTGCGTGGTCCAGAGGGCGTCAATAACCATCAATTGGCGTATTTTACCGCCTTACATTCTTTATTTTTAAGTACTAAACTATTATAACCAAAATACAAATAGGTTACTTTGTCATTATAACGGAACGGTAAACAATTTTCATACAAGTGGGAATTTTAGCTAGCTATAAAACCAGGTTATACCCACCCACTTTCTCCCAAATGCCTGTACCAAGCCAGTAATACATGTATGACAGTTGTTTCCATTCGTTCTGTTAGTAAATATAGTCTAACGTTTGATTTTTGGGATACGATTGCTGTCAAGCAATCTGTAGACTTTTACCGTTGACCCTATGATACACTCCCTCACGTCATTCGTTTTAATCTAAACAGTCAGCAACATCTCAGATTCTTATGATTGTCTTGCTTTAAAAGGTAAAAAAAAGCAAAACAATTGAACATAAACAACTTTCCTGTTATGTTTTACTCATAATCTTCATGTGTGATATTTTCCTTGACTTATATGCGTGTTTTTAACAATACGGAAAATCAGAATTAAACAGTATTTATATTTAGTGTTTTTATAAATTTAGAAACACGTCAGAGGGAATTCCCAAATTTTGGTAACTTGCGAGAGTTCTCTGAAAGCCGATCGATAATTCTATTTCTGTCACAAGAACTGAAGTGGAGTATTTCTATATTTTACCGTTATGAAACTGATATTTGATACTGTACTCTCATAAAGAAATGGAGAACCATTCATCATATCATTTAATAAACGTTCTTGTTCCAAATCGCAAGTCGCGGTTTGTTTATGTATTAATGCCCATGCGTGGTCTTACTAATTAGAGACAAAAAGAATTGTAGAGACAAAAAGCGTCAAGAAGCGACAAGAAGAATAATATTAGCAACCAGAAACTATTTAGCGACAAGAAAACATTTTTTTATTTATATTAATTCCTTATTCAAAATAAATATTAAAACAATAATCAAAAGAAAACAATTTCAACGACAGGAAAGTTAATTTTGATAGGGAAAAAAATAAAATTTGTAAATCTAATCAAGGATTTGTATAACTATACAAATCCTTGATCTAATTCAGTTGCTACATTTATTTACATGATATTTTATAAGGGAATCACAGGAAGTATTACCTTTACCCTGTCGTTTTATGGTATTACTTTTACTTGTGTTTTAGAACAATAATATATTTTGTCTTTTTATTTGTTTTTAAAACTATTTGTGTACAATATATAATTAACTTGCAAAATGCATTATTTGTGCATAATTGTCCAGAAAATACATACACAAATTGTGAAATACAAATTCAGAACTGAAATCAAACAAGAGGAAAACATAATTAAAATGTGAATATTTTTCATCATTTTATTTAGTGTATTGTCTCATTTAACGATATTTATCATGTTTATGCATATAGATTGAAGATTAAAGGAAACTGATGACAATCTTGAGTTTTCAACAGGTGTTCACTATGCGGTACAATAATTGTATATTCTGGTGCGTGTAATTGATGAAGGTGTTAATGGATGTTATTGTAGCAATTAAACAAAGGACACACACCTAGTTAATCTCATTTGATGCTCTTAATTGTGTATTACCTTAGAGTGAAGCCACAGCTAATGTTGGTCCTATCAGGAAAAAATAATTGTACAGTTAGGAAGGAAATAATATTTCATGTTTTTGTTTTATTTAATTCTTCAAAAGGAAGGTGACAAATCTTTGTTTTTATTTTCATTTTATAGCGTTTACATTTCCTTTGCTCTTACACATGTTTAATTTCTTCATCTATCAATATGATAATAAAAAGTACACAATCTCTTCCTCGAATTTTTTTTATTTCTTCATCTTTCAATATAATCCTAAAAAATTATTTTGATGTATGTGATAACAAAATGTATTCTTGTCGCTAAATAGCTTCTTGTTGCTTTTTGTCACTAATTTTTTTCTTCTTGTCGCTTCTTGACGCTTTTTGTCGCTAATTAGTGAGACCCCACATGCGTGTAGTTTTCCTGATTTCAAGGGGTATCAGATTGAGTGATTCCCCGCTTCATTGATTAATTTGAAACTCATGGGATTCTTTCTATGTCTGTCTGCATATGGAGGGCTATTGTTGTTGCATAATTTTAAATCATATGCATAATTTAAATTAAAATAAATGTTTCATCGTAAAAATTACCTATATCACCCCTTCAGCTGAAATGGAATCTTCCATATTATCGTTTCGAGTTGTCTCCCTTTTCGAAGTATTCGTCAAGAAGAATTAACTCGTTAATGCCGATAAACGTCGTATTATATTAAAGACGATCTCAATGTAAACAGAGGAGTGTGTACGGAAAGGAGCCATGCCCTCTGACCCAAAGGAACTTCAATAATTAAAGAGTAAGAAATGGGGTTCCTCCTAAACTGGTCCGCCGTTCTATATATAGCTTCGCACCGAAGGTCAGTGTAGCGACAAGTGAACACAACAGGGGTCCAGTTTAGGGTTCCTCTTAGAATTACGATGATAAGATACGGAAGCAAGTTAACTCGTACCACGGCATTGGAACCAAAAAAGTTAACTTGTACTACTGGGAAGTCGTACCATTCAGAAAAATATATTAAAAAATATGATGTTTTATGGGTTTCTGTTTGTAAACTTAATAGAAATAAAGTTGAATTACTTGAATTTTACACAGGAGTTAAATGAAAACTTAGACAAAAATAAAGAATGTTTTAAAGCATTAATGTTTTAACTGATCTTTCAAACTAGAACATAGGCGGATCCAGCCCCCCCCCCCCCCCCCATCTCCCTTTTTCGTGGAAAAAATTTGGTTGATTATAAAGGGAATCATTGAAGCATGACTGGAGCGGGTCCCCTCTTAGGTCAGTCACTCGGCGGGCTCCCCCTTAGGAAAAGTTCTGGATCCGCCACTGTATAACTTAAACCAGAGGAAAGTTAAAACATTGCTTTAACTGCACCTTATTAAAATTGAACATGTTGAATATATATATCCAATTTAAGTTAATTAAAGCTGTAATCCATGATCACAAATTGAATGCTATGTTTACAATTGTTGAAAGCCATGTGCTTTTTTTGCGGGGAAAATGTGGACCCCCTTAACAGGAATCAGTTACATTTCATTGTTATTTATAGACAGTAAAAATAATTTTGGCAATCATTTTGACTAACTGCTAAGATTTAATTATTCATGAAAAATTTTCTTCGGGTGAAACTGTTTATACTTTAATTATCTTCATCTGCCACAGTATTTTCTATCCAATATACAAGGAACATTAGCTACAAATTGGTCATTGTACTTTCAAATTATATACATTTTACAGACTTAAGAGGTATTGGGTAAAAGTAACGTATATCATGTATTTTCATCATTTAACACCATTTGAATGCATTTAAATAAGTTGGTACGAGTTAGCAATGGTACGAGTTTGCATTGGTACAAGTTTTTTTTTAGTGGTACGAGTTTACAATGGTACAGGATAACTATAATTCGATAAAACACAATAAGTACATGGCTCATACACTTGTAACGGGGATTGGCTATTCTTTAAGTTGAGTGACTATTCAGATTGTTATATATTTTGCATGTGCAGTTGAATTAGTTTAGAGAATAATACTATCCAGCTATACCAGGGTTACTGGCCCAAAATGCTTGAGACAGTCACGCATGTTCATGCTTTTTTGCGGCAGTATTCTTGGATCTATTTTTTTCCTCTTTGATCTTTTCAATTTTGGCCAAATCTCATGCATTTGTTTAATGAAAATCTGGCAGAACTGCTATACATGTGTCAATGAAAACTATGGCTTTCGTATCCCTCAGAGCATTCTGCTCTTTGATTTTTATTAGAATCGAACTTCTCAGCGCAGTAAATATAGTCTAACGTTTGATTTTTTTTTTTATTAAAATCGAACTTCTCAGCGCGGCAGTTTTCTCCCATGCGACAAATTAGAAAACGGAAACGCTAAAAGAGGGTTTATTTTCATGTCATTGATATGTCAATTTCAAATTATGGTCCAAAATTTATGGACCAAGCAAAATTTCTTTATGGTACTAGAAATTCAAATTATGAGACATTTTTCCATTCTCCTACACTCAAAAGAAAACAAGGAAATAACTCCTACGAACATCTTGTTGTTATGAAAAGTTGTAAGAGTTATTTATAAAGCTGCTCATTAATGATTCTCATAAACATGATGAATAATATTCAAATCTACCTTCTTAGCATTGCCATACTGTTACTGAAAATTAAATATTTTATAGATTGATTGACCCAAAAGGCTGTCAGACGTCCAGAAAGAAGCATTACATGTATATTCAACGATTTGATCATGGAGGTGGTCTGCTTTTTTCTTAAAATAAACCCCACCCAGTCGAATACTACTATGTGGTTTGTTCCATCATTTAAAATAGTGTTTCTACTTTCTACTTTGTTATTTCATGATTAGCAATATACAGGGATCCATTATCTGTAGTATTTATTCTTACTTTCAAACCATCTAGTAAATAATTCATGCTACCATACGGTGTAGGCTTGTTATATACGACTAACGCAAATGCTGCATAATATGTATTATTCTTAGTTTCTAAGACACGAGCTATAATAATTCATATTTTAAGACAATGCAGACTTGTTATACCCCACACAAACTGTATATATGAATCATTCTAAGTTTCTTAGACTAGAGCAAAAAAAAATCATACTCTTACACAGTATAGGCCTGTTATACCGGTCCACACACACAAAACTTTATATATAATAACAAGAATGTGTCCAAAGTACACGGATGTCCCACTCGCACTATCATTTTCCATGTTTAATGGACCGTGAAATTGGATAAAAAAAATATAATTTGGCATTAAAATTAGAAAGATAATATTATAGTGAACATGTGTACTAAGTTTCAAGTTGATTGGACTTCAACTTCATCAAAAACTACCTTGACCAAAAACTTTAGCCTGAAACATGCACTTTCATTTTCTATGTTCAGTGGGCCGTGAAATTGGGGTCAAAAGTTTAATTTGGCTTTAAAATAAGAAAGATCATATCATAAGGAACATGTGTACTAAGTTTTAAGTTGATTGGACTTCAACTTCATCAAAAAATACCTTGACCAAAAACTTTAACCTGAAGCGGGACAGACGGACGAACGAACATACGGACGGACAGACGAACGGACGCATAAACCAGAAAACATAATGCCCCTCTACTATCGTAAGTGGGGCATAAAAATACATTGATGGGAATACATGTACATGATCAGTTTTTATCATCTTTCACAACTGAAAAACAAAGCTGATCTGTCATGTTTCACGTCACCATTCCACCGTACATCATATATACCACGTAACAGCCCGAGAAAAAGACAATTCTACATAGCTTTATATTTACAGCTTTGCGTTGGAACTTTTTTGTCTTAAATACTAGTATGTACTACTTTCCAGTATGTTTTTTACCGGGTCACATTTGGTGTTATTATACTTCATGTCAAAATGACAGATTTTAATTGGCTTATACGAGGGTGTCAATTTACTCTATTACCATTCATGGAGACGCTTGATCAAGTGTGCGCTTTATTAAATACGACTCTATCCTATGACAAATACGCTATCACCCTTCACAAAGACGCTTGATCAAGTGTGCGCTTTATTAAATACGACTCAGGCTATCCTATTATACGGCAAATACTCTATTACCCTTCAGAAAGACGCTTGATCAAGTGTGCGCTTTATTAAATATGGATGGTTATGTACAAGATGTCATAGTTTATTACTTTGAATTTTAAATTTAATCGACAGTTATAACAGAACATTTATAATAATAAATTAATCAACACATATCTGAGAGGGTGATAGAGCAGATTGTTACCCCGAGAAAACATTGTCAACGCCACAGTTGACAATGTTTTCTCGGGGTAACAATCTGCTATATCACCTTCTCAGCTTTGTGTTATTTATACAGTGTTACATATTACAAGGTCTACGAAAATTTTTTTTACAAAGAATTTTGCTCAAGCCAGTTTTAGTGGCCGTCTAAACTTGCATTGAGAGTTGTTTTGTTCTGTGAAGGCCTCATGCACTGTGACTTTGACATTGAGAACAACAATAAAAACGCTATGTTTTTTGTTTTTTTTTGCTTTTTGTTTCCTTTTTCTGTGGATATACCCGATTTTGTGTAATGGATAGATACCCCCTATCAGTTTTGCCGAACACAAATTGTATTTTAAACGCTAAGATTGCCGTTTGGTCTTGATTGTTGGACATTGCGCATGTTATATTGTCACAATGTCACAGAATGATGGTTACCCATTAAAGGAACGGAGACAATTTGCTAAAAAGTAAAATCACAAAAATACTGAACTCAGAGGAAAATCAATACGGAAAGTCCATAATCACATGGCAAAATCAAATAACAAAACGCATCAAAAACGAATAGACAAGAATTGTCATATTCCTGACTTGGTACAGGCATTTTCAAATGTAGAAAATGGTGGATTAAACCTGGTTCTATAGCGCTAACCCTCTCTCTTTAATAACAGTCTCATCAAATTCCGTTATATTTACCGAGGTCTAACTTTACTTGGCTAAATTTGAGAGGAATTATAACATCGAATACTGGCGCACGTGTTGGAGGGACATTAATTGTAGATTGGTTCTCATACACATTCGTAATATATTTCTTAATGACCCATGCACAAGCAGCAAGTAAAGGGGGTCGGTTTGTATTTTGTATTACGTTCTAGACTGCTCTTGCTGACAGAGGATATTTGTTATCCAAAATATTTATTGATATTATCATATGATACTACTAGAATGCAATTAATTATAAATTTCTGTGTCACACTGTGAATTTTTTTATTTGGGGTGGGGGGTGGGGGTGGGGGGTAAAAATATAACCTCACTTAATTCAAATTTTCAATTGTATTAAATCAAATCCAATGACAGTTTTCTGATAAAGAGTGAGGTTCAAGTTTTTTGAAACTTGACAATATATTTTAGACAATTTTTAAGGGTAAAAATACATATATATATATATATATATATATTAAATGACTGAATAAATAGTCAACGATAAATCTTACGGGGCGATGGATCATATAAACATGATGCAGTACACTACATAATATAATATATAACAAGTCTAAAAGAATACATCACCAAAAACACAATAAAACGAACAATATGTTAGATATTTCGGATAACAGATATCCTTCTTCGGTAATTGCACGATGAAAAATGAATCATGTCAATTCAAATTAAGACTCTATCAAAATCTTGATTTATACAATTTAAGCGAACGCTGGAACAATTTTCAAATTTTCAAACACACCGCAAAGACTACAAAAATATGCCAAAAATAAAAAAAAGTTATTTACGATGTGAACTGGCACAACTCTAAATTCCCAAAGGTGTTGACAGTTGAGATGTTAAACAACTGCGTGGAAATACAGTCCCAATAATATATATATATTTGGCAATCGCCAATGGCAGTCAGCAGGGTTAAAGAACATCAGTTGTTCGACCTGTTAGTCAAATGCGTTTTGTTTAAATATACTTTTTTCACTCTTTTGGTCTTTTGGAAAATGTTGTTTGTGCTGTTTTTAGACCCTTCTACAACGAAATTTGTTTGACATGCACACGTATAAAAATTGCGGTTTTTATCCAACGCAGTCA